>NC_055691.1:506571-649071 GCF_017639745.1 Melanotaenia boesemani | reverse complement strand
TTCAGTCCTTTGTTGTTACGAAGCTGTCTCCAGCGCGTGAAGGCGACGCCGATATTTATTCTAGTTTTCCCACGCTTCTGGTCATACAGCTTCTGTGACTCGTAGCGTACTTTTTTCTTCTTACCAGAAGCTAACTCTGGCGGTGATATTGGTCGCTTTGAAGTGGTTTCATCCATGCTTTATATCAAATAGACAAGCCAAGGTCGATTTGTCTAAACTTCTCTGGAAGCTCTGCTCTCACAAATTCACGTGAAGATTGGTGAGGCAATTCAGTCGAAACACTGCCACTGTGCGAAGCTCCACCTCTTCTTCCCTTTCTCTCAACTAATGTAGGAATCGCTTCTGAGCTGTATATTCGAGCTGCTCTGCTATAAATTGTCTTATACTCACTCTACTGGTGGAAAAAAGGTACTACAACTTTTACGGACCGTAAAAAGTTTAAAAAGAACCAATAACTTTGTAATTTCATAAAATATCACATATGAAATGATGGCAAATGACATGTTTTTAAACTTTCTAATTATGGTATTTGTTATTTTTTACATGAATTTATATTGAAAATCCTACAGATTCTGCCTTTAATAGGCCTATTTGTTTGACCTTTATTAAATGCTGCGCAAAATTATTGTTTGTTAATTTCAACAGGCCTACCTACAATATACTTTGTACTTTTTCACTTTTGCCATTGTCAATCACCTCGACTAGGCAGATGTTTCTTATTTTGACAGCTTTGATGTTATTCTTATTAGAAAGTAAATAAATGGAATATCTGTGGTATTTCAAATCAAAACAAAGTGTGAAGACCTCAATTACTACTTTTAGAAAACACCAGTAAAGATAAACCAATAAACATCAAACCACTGCAATCTACTCCAGAATGAGCCACAGACATCGCCACTAGTCATCAATACTTGATTCCTTCAGTGGTTCTGGAACTGCATCCATTGAGGATCTTTGGTAGAAATTATGGTCTAATTTCCAGCATTTTAAAATAATAATGATCCCATTGGCCTGCTGGTGGTCATTCTGGTCTGGGTCATACAATTTTACGTTACAGCTGAGGTGGGACTGGCCCCCCATCATCATCCGGAACCATAATGTGGCCCCCAGGAAAAAAAGTTTGATTACCCCTGCTCTAAATGATAATAAAACACACTATTAGAAATGCTTCCTTTTAAATGAACCCTTCGGTACTCGTACAAATTTCTCTGGTCTTGAATTCTCTGTTTATTTTTTTTTCTTTGACGTTGTGTTAAAAAACGTGTGTTTTATGTTGGTGATGTGTTCTTTGGTACCTTATCAGGTTCATTACTTGTTGGTCACATCAGAGGTAAATTTAGGTTGAAAATGACAAGAAGAACAGATCCAACTTTAACTGAGGTATTTCATTTTGGGCTTATTTTGGTAAATGTTTAATTTAGGCAATCCTCTTTTTTTTGAATGAGTGTTTGTTTTTGTTTTTCTTTTGTTTTTTATAACTCATTCCTTTACGTTTTTGTTTATTTATATTTTATATTATTCATATTATAAATATAACTCCATATATGAGCATCACCATTATTTCTCTTAGTATTGTAGAAAAAAAAATCTGTATCCATGTGAGTGTGTCTGAGTATGTGTAAGTGTATGATATAAAATAATAATAATAATAATAATGATCTGTTGTATTATAAATATGTGTGACTTATCTAATAAACCAAGCCGATTGAAAACCGTATGGAAATTCAGCGAGTTGTGGTGATTTTAATCGTTGATAGATCTCTGACTCTGACTGATGCAGTAAGAAGACGCGGCTTACCCCGGCCAAGATGGCGGCCGCGTTGACGCATCGTTCCTACGGACAGCAGCGTCAGAGGCCACGTCTACGTTCATCTATGGCAGAAGACGGCCCGATTTATGTTTTACATTTGTAAAAGTCAGAAAACATGTCTTACCTTTGTTGTCTTGCCTAAACTAAAACTGCATTTATTTAAAAAAATGATAATAAATAAATAAATAAAAAGTTTCTCATTGTCTTTTGTGAGCAGTTTCCCGTCCAAATATCACGATGTTCTGACATCTGCATGGGTTTGGACAGCCAAAGAGAAACGTCGGTTCTTCTTCTTTAAGTTCCAGACAGAAAACGTCTCTTTATTCTAATAAAGCCGCTCTCTCCTGATTACATTCGACGCACCGCTGCAGCAGGGAAGGGAGACATGGACGCCATGTTTCTGTCATCAAAGCCAGCGGCCAGAAAAAAAAACCACAACAACTTAGAGCACGATTACATAAATAACAGTGTTAATTAATCGTTGCATTAACACGCAATTAAGGCGTTGACATGTCCAACCCTAATTTATTTATTTTGTCCAAGCACCATATTTCAGTTTTTCCTTCTACATGTTAATTTCTCTCCTCATCAGATGCACTTTGTTCAGTCAGTAGCTCATCTAACACATGCTGAAGTAAACACCAACAGTGGACGGATGGAATAAGCTTCCTGAGAAATGTAGAAATGTGCTGCAGTCATCGCAGTGATGGGAGGTCCAGCCCTTTTCAAAGATTTGGCTCCCATAAAAGAGTCGGCTCTTCCAACTCCCAAATGGTTCTTTATTTAGTAACACTAAGAACTTCTATTTTACCCCAATTTAGCAATTGTAAAATATTTATGTTGGTAATTCATTTATTTATTGAGTGCTTTTTAAACAGCCTACAAAAATCCAGTTACTGTTGTTTAACATTTGAATGAAACCATTAAATGAGGAGCTGAACAAAGAACCATAGTAAATTAGACAAATGAAGGACATTATTTTACAACATTCTGCTCTCCGCTTTTCAGCCTCTAATATCAATGACATGCAGCCAGATTCAGATTTTTTCAGTTTTAGCTCATTTCTTCGGATTTTACTGACAAACTTCGATTTAAATCCAGCTACACATCTTGTGCTGTAGTTTTGTACCATTACACTGCCTTCAGAGTGTATTACCCCTTTCCTTCTCTTGCATAATGCTGTGATGAAAGTCTTCCTCAAACGATTGGTGTACCCATCAACAAGTCCCTTCCCCGTTTGCTCCAAAGGCGCATCACTAATTCACCATCTGTAAAAGTACGTTTTTATTTATAGCTGCCAAACTGAATCTTTACTCACAAATGGTGGATGTTCATTTAGAGCCCTGCATCAGTCTGCAGCTGCTCTCAAGTTATTGTCAGATTATTTTTTACAACTTGTAGAGAAAAAAGTTGTTTTTCTGGTTAAATGAGATAACTTTTCATTAGAAAAGTATTTCCTATCCACTTTGCTGTATTTGAAAGACCATGTATATAAAATAACTACATCTGCTTTGTTTGCTCCATTGATCAGATTTTGTGAGTTTTAATGAATCATATCCTTCATGATGAGTAGAAGAACCTCATGATGCTGCTTCAGGGAAAAAGTATGAGGACCTTCATTATTCACAATACGTCATAAAAATCAGATTATTGAGACTTGGAGTGATAAACAGTTCACACTACGCATGCTAACAAACATTACAAATAAAAATGATTTTTTTTATTGTCCTTTCTTCTTTTTAATCTTCTTTTTAATCAAAAATATATTTATTGATTAATTTAATGTAATTCAGCTTCATGTATAAAAAAATAACAATGCAAATCATTAGAAATATTTTCAGAAGGCAAAGTAGCTCAGAAATCTAATAAACCTGATATGAAGTTTTTGGGTTTAATATTATTCTGACACAATAAGGAATTAATAAGAAATTTCATGGTTCAGATAATTAGTGATAAAGTAGTCAGTGGAGATTAACAGGATCAATATTTGAAACCTGAACTGCAAACAGAACTGGAACAAAATATAATGCATGTAAAATATATAAACCTTTGTATTTTTTTCTAAATAGTGTTTCCAGTGCTCCTCCGGACTGGTATACGGACCAACGTTTACCTGTGAAGGCCTGCCCGCCGTCCTTTCCGTCTATCTCTGTGATCTTTTTCCAGCTGCCATCCTCTTTCCGTCTGCTGCCGCTCGCCTCCTCCTCCACTCGGATGGAGATGATCTCCGACACCGGCACGCTGTGACACACACCTGAGCAACACACACACACAAGCACAGATTAAAATTTCCAGCAGCTTCTCTCTCAGACGTGGAGCAGAACGTTGAACCTTTCTCTCATCCAGAGTGAGCTCATGGCATCATGAACCCAGACGTTCACCATGAAGCATTAAGATGATGAAAAGAAATGAAGTTAAACATAAGTTTGGCTTAAAAAAGCAGAAGCAAATCTAGAACAGAATGTAGGAAATACAAGAAAAAGAGGAATTTGTGTCCTCATTTGATATTTTCCTTTAACTTCAGTCAGAAAAATGTCTTGTCCCCTCGGAGTTTTCTTCTAATCCATGTTTTCTACCATTTGCACATATTTGTATGAACATACTGTAAAGCAGGAGGAAAAAAAGAGAACTGCAGTGTTTCCAACAGACCAGGTAGTAATTTATGGTGCTCCCATGGCGACAGGGTCATGGTGGTCGGTGGAGTTGGTCATCGGGGTGTATGCAGCGTGTGCAATGGGCGGCGTTCAAACACACACTTTCTGACGTGCCATATTAAATATATACCTGTATGCTTATCTGTTGTTCTTCAGTCACCTGCTGAGACAGTTTTGAAGCTACAAGAAGCATTTGAATCTTAATTCTTTAAAGTAAATTCTTTCTGACAAGGTAAAACTAAGAACTAACCAGTGTCAGCAGCATTTTACCTGCTGTCCTCCTGGCCTATTTACCCTGAGCAGCGCTAACTAGCCACAGCCATTCGACTGTTCAACTTTATTTCAGACTGATACCTCTTCAAGCTACTCTGTCATTCAGAGTGAATGAAATAACGTGTTCTATTCTTTTTATTTGACCATGGACATATAGCCTACCATCACAAGTATAACCACATTTAATCTTAATCGCATTGTTTGCTGTGTTTCTAACATTATATGCAGGATGTTCAGTATTAGTTCATAAGGCTAACATTACCTTTTCCCGAGGAGGCATTTCTGGGTGCCTTATAATTCATTCAGGATCATTTTATTGTCTGTATGTCAACTACAGGTAATCCTTCCATGAAACTTAAGGGGCTACAACACTTATAGTATACTTACAGTATACGTAAAATAACAGAACATCCAATTAATAGATGCAAATGTATACAATGAGCCTAATTTGCATTTTCACAAATAAAGGTTTCACAAATCAGAAACTGTGATTTAATGAATCTACATTCTGTGTAGAATATTTCAGTCCAGATTTGAAGATGTAGTTTTTTTTTATCAGGAGGTGGTCTAATGTGGTCTAGGATCCCAAGAATTTAGGAGAATCGCCCTTTATGCATATGGAAAATCTCAGAATTGTTTATTTCCATGTGTTGACAACACTTCAGAGAAGTACTTTCTGACATTAGCTCTGTTGTCGGCCAGAAACCAGCTAATCCGAGGATAAGACATGTCGGCCTCAGTCTCCACCCCCGGAGTCTCAAAACTCCAGCAGTTGAGCGAGTTCAGCCGAGCGTGGGTGACAGAATTGATATATACACACAGTGGAGCTCTAAATAATACTGCGTTATTCCCTCGCGGTGCAGAAATGCCTCCTCGCGATGTGTGTTTTCACTCACGGGTACCAATTTAATCACTCGTAATGTGCACGCGCCCGGTGTATAACATGCATGTGCTCCATTTTCATGTGTTTGGTTGGTTTTTTAAGAGCGCCACTTTGGGAACTACAGAAACGCCATATCTGTGTGTGTGTGTGTGAATAAACGGAACAGTATTTTTATTTAAAAAACTCAATCGCGATCATTTTTTAATGACGAGCATGAAGAGCATTCCACGGTATAAGGGACCAAAACTGCCATAATCAAAAATAAATAGATACTATGCTACCTCTGTTTATGTCTCATGATCTCCTCTACCATTACCATGTCTGAAACTGACATTGGATTTCAGAGATAAACTCTGAGTTCTGCACTGCCCTGTGGCAGTGGACGAATTACCTAACAACCATGCTAATCAACTGATAAATCAGAGTATGCGGGCATTGACGTTTCACAGCGTTGACACAGACGTACCTATTTACATACATAAAACATACATGGGGTGGCCGTGGATTGGCTGTCACGCTTCTGTCAGTCTGCCCAAGGCAACTGTGGCTACACATGTAGCGTACCACCACCAAGTGTGAATGAATAATGGACACAAGGTAAAGCACTTTGGGTGCTTTTGATTATAAAAGGAGCAGAAATTAGCCCCTACATTGTTTTTCCAAGGTGCCAACAACCTGACTACATTCAATCTATGCAGTGCAATCCAACCATGTCATTCACTGGAATTTTAGACTGTCCAATCACCTTTAGAAACCATCTTACTGAATAGCACCTGGTAAGCTGGCTTTCCTATGTCTCTGATCCTGGAAGACCTGTACTGCAGAGTTTTACTGAACTTAAGCTTGCTACATACCCTGCGAGAACAGATAACTTTGTTTTTGTTCTTGAGATAGTTTTCGTCTTGTCATTTAATACTCCACAAGAAGCTTGTGGACAAGGTACTTAAGTCGCGTAAATTGTTTTTGTTTAGGTACATTAGGTTAGTAGTTGGTGCCATTTTTGATAAGTTAGGGTTTTTGTTGTTTTCAGAGTAGTCTCTGAGCTTTTTAGTATTTTATTTAATTTTTTGGAACAACATGTCTCATCATCCCCTCAACAGGTTTTATGACATATTTCCTCCTTGTGTTGATTTAGGGCACATTCTATTCTATTCTACAGTCATTTAGCAGACGCTTTTACCCAAAGCGACTTACATTTGCCACTAACATTTGCCTGCCATTCTTTGGTCCACTATAAATGAAGCCTGGTCGGCTTCTACAGGTAGTGTGGATTGTTTCGGAAAAAGAGGCAAACTCTGGTTTGCTCGAAAACCAGGTGGTCTTGGTTCACTTGCAACTGAACCCGGGTGCCATGTCCTTACAGTGTGAAAGCAAATTGACTGTCCAGTGAACCAGAGAGGATGTAATGTAGGACGTAGAGTGACATGTTGGGTGTCTCGCTGCCTCTCCTGCTGCTCATAATGAACACATTGTTATCAAAGCTACAAACAACTGTATCAGGTTTGAACATCAAACTAAAACTAAAAACCCCAAGATTGCATAAATTTATTGTTGCTCCAGTTTTTACTCGTGGTGAACGAGCTGTTTTCAGTCCTGGCCAATTGATGAACTGGGTTTTCTTCTTGCTTGTGCTTATTTTCTTCTTGGTCAGTGGTTGTTACAGGAAAAATCGCGCCTAGCAAGAACTTACTGTAACGGCGTGATTTTGTGTAGGCAGTTTGGTCCGCTTAAAGTGAAGAGTGAAAGAAAACCAAACCAAAGGAAGGTGCAAAATCTTTCAGGAATCCCACCATCAAACCAAGTCGTTCAGACCATCCTAGTGTGAATCCGCCCTTAACTGACCGCAAATTTATTGTATTGTTTTTTTGTATTGTTTTACAGTCTAAATTCTTTGGTTGTCATGCTCTTTGGGAATATAACATTTTGATCTTTGTCTGATGGATGCAGTCAGACCCCAATACACTAGGTGTTAGTAGGGTATTTATCCCATTGTTTCTGACAGTAGTGACTAAAAACCAACTGTTTCAGTGAGGAAGTTCTGTACTTTAAAAAGAGAAAATGGCAAACAGCTGCAGATAGTAAAGCGGTTATTGCATTAGACTGATGAGCAAATTTGACATTTTTGTTACAAAGGGGGCAGTGAATAGGAGCAAAGCAGTGTTGTAACTATAAAACACCAAGAGAACCAATTAATGTTGCTGCATTCTGTTTGCCACAAATTTTAGCTACATCTCTGTGGAGGTGAAAACCTATCAGTCTGAGGGTGAAAAGCAGAGTATGGCAATGAACTCAATCGGACTTTCAAGCATTTATTGGCTTTAAGTAAGCTGACCATCAAAGGATAGAAGGAATTCCAGAGGTTATCAAGGGATCTTTCAGGATAATGTCATAGTTTGTCCATCTGATGCTTAGCAGAAGCTGAGTGATGAAGGATGATAATGACCCTGAGAATCCAAGTTTATCAATTTGCGCTTTAAATGGCCTGTTTACCCGTGAAGAGAAATGGGAGAATTTCCTCTGAGCCAAAACCTATGGCTCCACTGAAACTGGTTCATGAAGATGAAGAAGCATCTTTGCTTTAAGTTTCTAGTAAAGATAATTTAGAGTATTGAGTCAGCAGCTAAATTACACCAAGCTAGTACTTCTGACTTAAATGAATAAAGAAAAGCAGATCCTACACTTTACAAAATTAATTTGCTAAATTATTTCTTTAAAGAACATCTAGAAAGTAGCTATTCAGAAAAAGCAACAGCATGGATGAAGATGAAGAGACGTAAGTATGACAGCAGAGCTATGACAACTACTGAACTACAAACAGGAGCTGCAGTGAAACGCCATGTTTCTGTTGTGTTGGATGCTGATGGACACAGTCTGACTGTAACTTTCTACACTAACGCCATGTGCTTTATTCCAAAATGCCAGTTTAGATGGTACAGAATCAAATTGAAATTCATAAATTAGGTCCACGATCCAAGCACTTCAGTCAGTGAGTGCAAATTTATCAGTTTCTTTCAGGTTGTTTTGGAAAATTAGAAAATTATTTGGTTTAGTTACCTAAACTTCTCTGGAAGGACAGAACAGAACCGCTTGAGTTTAGAGGCACACGGAGTCCATAATTCATCCATCGATCACAGAAACGTGTTCAAACAACAACATCACGATCACTAAACCTACGGTTGGCAGGTGGAGGTGGTCCACTGCACCGTGGGAGCTAAGGCTCCAACCTGAGTCTGGTCGATGGTGAAACAAAGGAACACAAAACCCTGCAGGAAAACAACACTGTTACCAGTTACTCCAGACAGTTGACCCCTCAAACATCTAAAAATGTTCAGTTCAGTGGGTCAGCTGATGTCTACAACCACTTCCATTACTGATAGATCAGCTGATGTTTGTTCCAGTTAAAAGACTGACCATTATTGCTATAAATTCTCAGAAAATATAGTCTGTAGTTTCCCCCCAGAACATGAAATGTCTTGTCCATCCAACAGTCCACACATTATCGGGAAAGCATTAGTCCTTACATCTGATAAACTTTGCATGTCACCTTTTTATTGGAACCATAACTACATAGATTAATTAATTTTAATATTGATTGCACAATTGAACACATTCATCATGAATCTAGTGTAGAGAACAAGCACTGATTTCAGTCAGGGTTGGTACAGTCAGTTAGGTGAGTTTACTGCTTGAGTTTCGGGTTATTGTTGACATTGCTGGTGTGGGGTGCTGTCGTTAGCACCTTCTCTCTTCAACCAGTTGAGGCCGTGACGCGGGTCACACCCACTGGTTACTGCTCAGGGCAAAGCAGATAGAGGCGGTTTCAGCTGGGTGCAATCAAGCAAAGTGAGATCAGCTGTGTCAGCTCCAGGTACTTTACCACACATGGTGCACTGAAGCGTCAGCGAGGCGTCAGCCATTGTGTCAGCCCATGTCGGGTTGAGACCACAAAGGGTAAAGACCTGCAAGTCTACCTGTGCAAGTCCACCGAGCAAGGGCACAAGCTTAAACCTCCTCACAACTATATTAACGCACAATGTGCTTCAAACCCATCCCTGTTAGATACGGGTACAGACCAAGGCGTGTCACCCATAGACACCACAATCCGCAAAACCTGTCCTTTCCAATGGCATGCACGTCAGTCACACCCTCTGTTACCTTCGGTTTCTGGAACTGTCAGTCTGCAGTGAACAAAACAGAATTCATCAGTTCATTGATAAATCTCTCTGACATTCAGGTCCTAGCCCTGACTGAAACCTGGATCCGTCCAGAAAACACAGCTACACCAGCTGCCCTTTCTCTCAATGCAGAATTTACCCAAACACCTCGCTCAGCTGGACGAGGAGGTGGAACGGGCATTCTTATTTCTAAAAAGTGGAACTTTACTTCTGTCCGTCCTATGGCTAACTGCTCATCACTTGAGTATCATCAGTAAAGGTCTCTACACCCATCACTGCATACGTTCTGGTCATTTACCGCCTTCGGGTGGCAGTATAGACGAGTTTGTCTCTGAAATGGACATGATTCTCTCTGACATTCCTGATGATGACACACCACTAATTGTCATGGGAGACATGAACATTCACATTGACAAACCACAGCAACTGACTTTCTGGCTCTCATCTACTCTTTCAATCTCAAACTGGTACAGACTCCTCCAACACACAAAGCTGGTAATACTCTTGACTTGACGCTGACCAGAAACTGCTCCACAGCCGACCTGTCCGTCACCCCGCTGCATCTCTCAGACCACTTCCTGGTTAAATTCTCTGTCTTCCTTCCTCATGTCACTCAAGCAGCTCCAAAATTGGTGTCCTACCACAGAAACTTGAGATCCCTCAGACCTACACAGCTGTCTGATGAGGTTTACTCTACCCTCCCTTCACACTCAGACTTCTCCTTACTGTCTGTTAATGAGGCTACAGAAAAACTCTCCTCCTCTCTCGCCTTCTTTTTGGACAAACTCTGTCCTCTGGTGTCAAAACCAGCCAGACAAAACCCTCCCAGTCCATGGCTCACAGAGGTTCTAAGGGAGCACAGAGCCGGACTCAGGGCTGCAGAAAGAAAGTGGCGCAAATCAAAAGAGCACACTGACTTGTCAGAGTACCAGCAAAAACTTGAAACTTACATCCAGCCTAAAGGCAGCCAAGATAGCCTTTTATCAGAACAAGATCCACAATGCTCCCAACACACGACATGTTCATGGTGTTTAACTCTCTTCTATCTCCACCACCTGCTCAGCCTCCCACTGTGCTGACTGCAGAAATGTTTGCTTCCTACTTCACTGAAAAGGTCGCTACCATCAGTAACCAATTCACTGAGCCTGACCAACTCAGCCTTACCAAACCAGCTACTGGTGCCTCACTCTGCTCCTTCCGCTCTCTAAATGAGGACCAAGTCTCTAGACTTCTAGTCAGCTCAAAACCCACAATCTGTCCTCTTGATCCTGTTCCCTCTGACATCCTGCAGAGCATTTTACCTACAATCAAACCTGCAGTAACCCATATTATCACCTCCTCTCTTAAATCCGGTGTCTTTCCTTCTGCCTTCAAGCAAGCTCGGGTTACCCCCTGCTGAAGAAACCCACACTCAACCCAGCCCAGGTTGGAAACTACCGACTGGTCTCACTGCTTCCATTCATGTCTAAACTACTAGAGCGTGCCGTCTTCAGTCAGGTCTCACAGTTCCTCCAACACAACAACCTGTTAGATCCATATCAATCTGGCTATAGGCGAGGCCGCTCTACTGAAACTGCTCTCCTGTCAGTTACTGATTCCCTACGGGTTGCCAGATCCGCTGGTCAATCCTCAGTACTTATACGGACCTGTCGGCTGCCTTTGACACGGTCAACCATCATATACTGTTCTCCAAACTCTTGGAGCTTGGCATCTCAGGATCTGTCCTCTCGTGGTTTATGTCCTACCTCACAGGGAGATCATTCAAAATATCTTGGTGAGGGGGCGTGTCCAGATCACATGGGCTGACAACAGGGGTGCCTCAGGGCTCGGTGCTTGGCCCTCTTCTCTTTTCACTATACACCTCCTCACTCGGTGCAGTCATTAACTCTCTTGGTTTCTCCTACCACTGCTATGCAGATGACACTCAGCTTTTCCTTTCTTTCCCACCTGACGACACAACCGTCTCAATGTGAATATCAGCATGTTGCTGATATCTCCGCATGGATGAAGGATCACCACCTTCAGCTAAATCTGTCCAAGACCGAGCTTATTGTCTTTCCAGCCAATCCTTCCTTACCGTCACAGATAAGCGTGCAGCTTGACTCCATCACACTAGTGCCTAAGTCTTCTACCAGGAATCTTAGTGTCATGGTAGACAACCAGCTGACCTTTAAGGACCATGTTGCCTCCGTTTCCCGGTCTTGCCGATTTGCTCTCTACAACATCAGGAGGATCAGACGCTACCTGAGTGAACACACGACCCAGTTCCTGGTCCAGGCTCTGGTCATTTCACACATTGACTACTGCAACTCCTTACTGGCTGGCCTGCCTGCATGCTCAGTTAAACCTCTGCAGATGATCCAGAACGCAGCAGCACGTCTGGTCTTCAACCAGCCCAAAAGAGCTCATGTCACTCCGCTGCTAATCGCTCTCCACTGGCTTCCAGTTGCAGTGCATCAGATTCAAAGCTCTGCTTCTGGCTTACAAAACAATAACCCAAACAGCTCCGGTCTACCTCCACTCCTTAATCCAGAGCTACACTCCCTCTCCACAGTTACGCTCTGCCAGTAAAAGACGCCTAGTGCTCCCACCACAAGGTGGCGCCACATCAGTAGCTAGACTCTTCTCCTCTGTTGTTCCCCGGTGGTGGAACGATCTACCAAACTCTGTCTGATCCGTAGAGTCCTTATCCACTTTTAAAAGCAAGCTAAAGACTCAGTTGTTTAAGGAGCATTTCTACACTTAGCTTAACTAAATGAGTTAGAAAGATTTGTCCAGCTCTTTGGCTCAACCAAGTACTGAAGAAGCTGCTGCACTTATGCCCAAGATGATATTGTGTGATGAAATCGTGATCTTGTATTTAAATAAAATGACTTCAAAAAAAAAAAAAATTATATGCACTGCCTCTAGCACTACATGACAGCACCTGGTCCAACTGGACTCAAAAGCGGTCTGACTACCACTTAATGATGACGTCCATCTTGTTTGAATTCATGCTTGTGTTGTTCTTTCTCTCAAATGTAAGTCGCTTTGGATAAAAGCGTCTGCTAAATGACTGTAGAATAGAATAGAATAGAATAGTGCTACATTATCTTACATTATAGTATTGGTGGACCACTTGGACTGATGTGGAAAGTCTTTTCAGTGGGATTCATTTCTGGTATTGTCTCCCTGGAATATGCCTGTCCCATCAGGAAAGGAAAAAAAGATAAAAACTTGAACAATAAATTCAGAATTTACAATGTTTGATTCACATTTATTGTGCAGTTGACATGACATAAAAAAACCCATCTTACTTGCCATATGAATACAAACCAAGTAGACATAGAACTTGTCATATCAAATTAAATCAGATTTGATTTGATTTGATTTGAATTGATTTTCACTTCATAGTCGAAGCAGAACGACATCTTTGTCCCCATCATCCCCCACAGGACATGGTACGACTGGTCCATGTAGTTCCTGGTAATAAACAGCTTCAGGGACTGATGCTCCTCCAGCCGCTGTTCCCACTCCTCAGTAAGAACAGCAGCTATTGGCTGTCCTACAAGTTAGTAATTAGCATAATCAGTATAATTTTATTTTTTATTTAACCTTTATTTAACCAGGAAGTCCCATTGAGATTCAGAATCTCTTTTACAAGAGAGACCTGGCCAAGGTAGCAGCCAAATACAGTTTACAAATACATAAAAATTAAGCAAAATAAACACATTAAGATTTAGAACAACTATTTAAAAACACAGTGAGCCTCTCAAGAAAAACAAACACATGTCTCCTTTACCACACTCTTTATGATTGCCTTAAATTTATCCACTGAAATAAATGATTCCAATTTAAGATCTCTTTGTAAATTGTTCCATGTCCATGGTGCAGAATAGGAAAAGGCTGTTTTCCCCAACTCTGCGAGCGACCGGGGAACAGTGAAAAGCAAGCGATTTGAAGAGCGGAGCCGGTAACGCCCAGAACTGACACAGAGTATAATATAGTTGTAATGGATGCTGCCAAAAAGAGGGATGTTGTGGGACAGGCAAAAATTGATAAAAAGACAACCTAAAAATGTTTAGAACAGCAATAAATAAATAAATAAATCTGTCAATGTTTTCTTTTTTTTTAGTTCAAGTGTATTTTTGTTTTTTTAACTAGGAGTCTTTAAAATTTCACAACACTTTTAACTGTTTAAATATTTCCTCCACACTCTTCATTAACAGACGTTACTGTGACGGTAAACCAGCAGGATCCTCCAGCAGCAGCTTTTACGTTTCATTTCCAGCCTGGTCATGAAACAGAGGTGAACGTCGTCTGAATGCAGCTGCTGCTGCTGCGAGAAGACCAAGCCTCGTATGAGAGGGTCTGACCAGCACCGCTCCTCGTTGGGAAGATAAACTCCCTTCATTCACCTCCGTCTCCAAAAGTCTCCAGTAACACCAGAAAAACTCGCTAAATACAGCCACAAAGTCGCTACGCTGGCAACACAGAGGAATAATAAATTCCCCCAAAGACCCGCCTCTTTCCACACATTAGCCAATCACAGAGCTCGTTTGTCCCCACTCACACACACATTGGCTGTCCTCTTTTTCGTTGGTGTTTGTCTCCTTTTCTCGTATTGAAGTTAGTTTGAGTTGACAAACCAGCAGCTAATCTGCGCGTTACTGTGAACTACTGGTCTGAAGAGGGGAGCAGAAGTTTGTTAGCGGCTAAATAAATTCAGTTATAACTCCTACAAGAAAAAGACCGGTAGATGTTTCACCGTTGTAGAGACGATGAAAAATTCACTCGTACTGTCTCACATTTTAATTGCAAATGCGACTGTTTGGTTGCAGTCTGGAGCCCTGGCCCCAGTATGTTTTTGTCCCCCATAACCCCCCCGCCAGAGCAGCTAAAGGGAGGGCGCCCAGCCCCTCCTGTACCACCAGGCCAGCTTCATGTTTCGGATGTATGATGTGTGGAGGGTCCAGGCTGCCTGGATAACGGCAATCATGATTTTTTTCCAGGACCAGCTGGACCCCTGTTTATTAGAAGGTTCAAAAATATCTACTGTTTGGTAACAGAAGGAGAAAAGTAGCTCGGTCAGAACACAGAGAGCTGCTTTCTAAAAGGTTTCTAAGTAGAGTTAACATACCCTGTGAGCCACAGCGTGCCCCCAAACATAGGGTAAACAATTCCAAACCCATTAAGTTAGCTTTATTAAATGTTAGGTCATTAGCAGGGAAAACATTTTTAATTAATGATTTTATAACTGAACACAACCTTGATTTTACGTTTTTAACAGAAACTTAGTTAAACCAAGATAACAGTGCAGCTGCTCTTATTGAATCAACCCTCCCAGCTTTAGTTTTATCAGTGAGGTCAGACTGAACAGGAGAGGAGGAGGAGTAGCAGTTTTATTTAATGAATCATTTCAATGTAAGCAGTTATCTTTTGGAAACTTTACTTTTTTGAATATGTGGCTCTTCAAGTAAAAGCTAATCTCAGATCAATATTTCTGGATATTTACCGGGCACCAGGACACTGTGCAGAATTTTATGAAGAGTTTAGTGAACTGCTGCTACAATCTGTTTAGATTCTGGCTGTGTAATTATTGTTGGTGATTTTAACATCCATGTAGACAACCCTCTGGACAGAGGGACTAAAGACCTGAGGAACAGTTTGGACAACTTTGGGCTGACTCAGCATATAACAGAGCCCACACACATTAAAGGACACACTCTAGATTTACTGATTTCTAAGGGTTTGGGTGTTTCCAAGGGTACTGTGTGTGACGTGGGCCTGTCTGATCATTACTGTGTTTTCTTTGAGTGTACAGTTCCTGTTCACACAAATGTCTCAATGGAGGTGATCACTAAATGGTGTATAGCTGAAAACACAAGTAATATGTTAAACCAGGCCTTCTCTTTAACACCTGCCCTATCAGGGGCTTCAGCCAATGAGATTGCCACTAATTTTAATGCTAAAATGTTAAGTAATATGGATGCTATTGCTTCTATTAAGGTGAAGGTTGTGTCTTGAAAGAAAGTCTCCATGGAGAAATTCCACACTGGTGAAAAATGGAAAAAGGGAGTGTCGGAAAGCTGAGCGCAGATGGAGCAAAACAAATCTACAGGTTCATTATGACATGTATAAAAAGAAACTTCACTCTTATAACTTACAACTGAGGAATGCAAGAAAGTCCTATTCATCTGACATTATTAAGCAAAAACTTTCATAAAGCTCGGGTCTTATTCGCTATTATTGACAATTTATTTTTAACAAACCCTCTTGTGTCAGTAGCACCTGAACTTTATTCCACCAAGACTGCAATGAGTTCGCCAAATTCTTCACAGAAAAAATCCAAAATATCAGACAAGTAGTTGGTTTATCAACAGCAGGTTCAACAGACATACTGGTCCATGATAAACCAGTTTAAACACCATGACACAGTTTAATCCCATTAACAGCAAAGATCTGGGCGACCTCTTATGTCAGCTTAACTCCTCCTCTTGCTGCTTGGACATCCTGCCCACAGGTTTCTTCAAAAAGGTCTCAAAGACTCAGATCTGTTACAGATAGTGAACTGGTCTTTAATTTCGGGCGTCTTCCCAGAACGTCTAAAAACAGCTATAATCAAACCTCTGCTAAAAAGGGACAATCTAGACAAGACACAAATGAGCAACTACAGGCCGATCTCAAATCTTCCTTTTCTAAGTAAGATAATCAAAAACGCCATTTTTCATCAGCTAAACGACTTTTTAACACAAAACAACTGCTATGATGTCTTCCAGTCAGGTTTTAGACAGCACCACAGCACTGAGATGCTCTGACCAAAGTCATTAATGACATATGTTTGAATACAGATGATGGAAAAATGTCAGTCTTAGTCTTACTGGACCTCAGTGCTGCATTTGATACAGTCGACCACAATATATTACTCAAATGACTGGAGAACTGGGTGGGCTTCTCTGGCGCTACACTGGTTTAAATCTTATTTAGAGAATAGAAAGTACTTTGTGTCAATAGGTAACTTTAAATCTGCACAGACAAGAATAACATGTGGAGTTCCCCAAGGTTCCATCCTGGGGCCTCTTCTGTTTAACATCTATATGCTCCCACTGGCACAGATCATAAAGAACAACATTAGTTACCATAGTTACGCAGATGACACACAGGTATATATTACAATGTCACCAGGAGCACAGGCTCTTGGTAAATGCATTGAGGAGATTAATTACTGGATGTGTCTAAACTTTCTTCAGTTAAACAAAAACTAAACTGAGGTGATGGTTTTTGGAGCCAAAGAGAAACGATTAAAGGTCACCACAGAGCTTCAGTCTATACACCTAAAAACCACCAACCAAGCCAGAAATCTGGCTGTATTGATGGACTCAGACCTTAACTTTGAGAAAGACATTAAGGTAATTACAAAGTCAGCCTACTATCAGCTTAAGAATATATCAAGGGTAAAAGATCTGATGTCTCAGCAGGACCTGGAAAAACTAGTCCAGCTTCCATCTTTAGTCGGCTTGAGTCCTCACTAAAACCAAGAAAGTGAATCACATCACTCCACCTCTGAGGTCTTTACTCTGGATGCCTGTTTGTCAGAGAATAGACTTTAAAGTTCTGCTGCTGGTTTATAAAGCTCTGAATGGTTTAGGACAGGGGTGCCCAAAGTCGGTCCTCGAGGGCCGCTGTCCTGCAGATTTTCCAATGTTTCCTGCTTCAACACACCTGACTCAAATGAAATGGATCCAACAGCCTAGTACTAAAGGTCATTCAGTTAGAGCTTGTATCTAACTGGTAAATGGACTGTACTTATGTTGCACTTTTTCTAGTCATGTTGATCACTCATGACGTTAGTTACACCACGTCACATTTACCCATTCACCTACACAACAGTGCTTTGCTCTATCACACCCAAATGAATACCCCAATAGACACATCGAGAGGCAAAGAGCTGAAATGTCATGTGGACACATTAATGCAACTGTAAAATAGTCTATTTAGGTTATTTTGGTGTACGCAGTACAAGTAATTTTTACAGTCACAGAGGGTGAAAGTAGCGTTTGATTTTTAGCCGTCTTACCCTCTCGCTGCCTGTGTGCGTACTGATAAAAACACCAAGAATGGGGGAAAAAAAAAACTGAATACTGTGTTCCAAAGATAAGACCATCATTATCTGATTAGAAGAAAGAAAGACTCAGAGAAACAGAGGGGCTGGTGGTAAAGGAGAGCTAACAAACAAAAGCAACAAGCAAAAAAATCAATGATTAACTGAAACAAAAAATTTTTTTATGATTTCATAGACAATTTCAACTTCTCGGACCGCAGGCACTTTAAGACAGATAAATTCTGCCTTAACAGGTCAGGAGTGAGGCTATTCGCCTCCAACCTGCTTAATTTTCTGAACAGACACTGTTCCCTCGGACAAGGACAACAGACTAGAGACCAAAACAACATGATAAGACAGAACCTCAGAAAACACCGGGTTACAGTGTAAACCGGTGTTTTCCAGTTGTTGCCAGGTGTTTTAGATGATCCTCACCACAACTCTGATGATCAGCGTCACCGGAAAGGGCTTGGCTTGTGAAGAGCACCTCTTTGGATCTGGCCATGGATGGACCTGGAGCGGACGTTCTGGGCAACAATAATGCTCGCGCCTTGTTCGTTACTGTTGACAAATGAACTAATCCTCCTGTGTCAGTAACACCAGAATTCCTATCCAACTCGGCCTGTAATGAGTTGCTTCTTTCTTTCCTGACAAAATTCAGAAAACCAGGCAGTCAATCAGTGCTTCCATGGTAGTGTTAATTTCATTAGTGAAAACTAAACAAAAATATTTTCGTCAACGCACATTTTTCACCGGACTAAAACTAGACTAGACGAGACTAAGGCCCAATCCCATTTCTCTTTGTTACCCCTTCACCTTCCCTCAACCCCTTAAAAACAGAGCTAGAAGGGGTGGGGCTGAAAGTCAACCCCTACGAATTGGGGCACCCCATCAACAATCACATACGTCATCGGTAGTCACTAAAGAACATTTTACACTGGAACTGGAAGAAATTTTAAAAAACAAAACAAAAACAATAAATTGAACGGACTCTCAGTCTCATTACCAATGAATGAAAGTCAAACACAGTCAAAAACAATAAGTCTGAAAGATAATAAAGTCTCTGTTCTATAAACAAAACTGGCTTTCAAAAACCGGCAAAACTGCCAGTTGTATTAAAAAAAAATAAAATAAAAAGGAAAAAACATGCTGTGCATCATTGCTGTTTGTGAAGCCGAGATATCTCCCCTCATCGCTGCGTGTCAAACTGTTCTATGAGCAGTGATGAACCGCTGCGACGCTGCGTCTTTTTAACATATACGCCGGGACACCGGCCTAAAAGTAACGCGGCTCTCTGAGAATCTTCTCGAACCTCTCCATTAGCTGGCATTGCTCTAGATGTGTATTCCAACGTAAGAAATCGGAGTGCGAGAGCGTGAGAAGCCACTCAAATGCGTGAGTCTCATAGCCGATGTGTGAGCGTTGGCAGCCCTGCAGACAAATGCAGCAACCGGCTCGTACAGGTGCTTCACCGCGGTCTGGTGCTGCAACATGTCAAATATGACACGAGAGAGATCACTCCGCAAGAGCGTCCAGTCCAGATGCTCCATAGTGAAACCTGTCATAAAGAGAGAAATGGGATTGGGCCAAAGTCTATAGCAGGGGTGGCCAACGTCGGTCCTCAAGAGCCACAATCCTGCATGTTTTCCATGCATCCCTGCACCAACACACCTGACTCAAATTAAATGGATCCAACAGCCTATAAGAATCTGCACAATGACTCATTAGTTTAAGTCAGGTGTGTCGGTCTATAGTAAAGTATGACAGAAAAAAAACAAACAAAAAAAAGAAACCTAATGAAAACTATTGCGGCCGGCAAATTTTTTCCTTACTGTGCCATTATTTGGTTTATTACTTATCGCAACAGGCCTATATAGGACGTAATGCAGAACTTTTGAGTGCAATTAAAATTCATTATGTTTACGGGCATCATCTCTTTTTCTCTGTGGCTTTTTTGTAAGTGCGTGTTACCCTGCACCTCAAGAAAGCGTGATGTGCGTAGAAACACTTGCTTTCTCATATAGGATCAAAGGATCAAAGGATCAAAGAGGCTTTATTTGTCACATGCACAGTTATACAAGTACAATTGCACAGTGAAATGTGTTTTCCAGTACAACCCATCCAAGACTAGACAAAACAACATATAACACAAACAGGATCAGGCAGCCCGTCAGAGCAGCCACTTGACAGCGCTCCTTATCTTAGATATAGGTGAAAGGTAACATTAGGGGGGTAAGATGTAGCTGGAGAGGATAAAAAAAGGCATCTCCACACTGGGCCTAAGGGCCCACTATTGAGATACAAAAAACACTCCTCAGTACATAAAGAACAAAACTCATAAACACGTGGGGGAGAGGGGTCTCCCATCACAGCAAGTCCGGACGCAGCTGACACGAGCGCAGTCCAGTCGACCCGCCGCCAGGGAGTGGAAGGAGCGGGGTAAGGAGCAGCCCCAGGCAGTGAATCACGGGGGGATGTATCTGTAGTTGTGTACTTGAGTGTGGTGCATGTATGTGTGTGCGTAGAAGTGAGCATATGAACTATGCCCCAGTTCTCCCTCACAGTCTCTGCCACCTGATGATAGTGGGGCATCCTTGAGGGCTGATCTAGGTTGAAGTCCATCGCCCGTGAAGAGGGTGAGGGAAGGGTGGGGGACTGAGCGTCCATCAACAAAACATTCCAGGGAGCTTTCAACCAGCCATCCAAGGCCAGCACAGGGAGCCGAATTTGATAACAGCATTTGTTTTGGTTCAGGCCAGAGCTGTTTCGTCTGCCTTGAGTCTCTACAGTGGTCCCACTGGCGACTCCAATCATCCGAATTTTGGGTCAATTTCCATCCAGCCGAGCTGACAACTTCTCCAAATTGGTGACCACCTCACGTACAAGCCCAGAAATCGCAACCAGTTTGCCATCCAGAACTGGAATAGCCTCCAGTTTACGATTCAGCTCCTGTACCGCCAAAGCCTGATTGTTCATAGCTCGGCACACACCAGCACAGAAATCCGGCAGCTTGCCAGTGACTGCCGACAGTGTCCGAATTTTGCGATATGCCAGGAAACCGCCCGCTCCAAACAGCAGAAACCCAGTTATCATGAATCCAACCCAGTTATCATGAATATTTTTCATACCCCTCCGTTGTGTGCCTCTGAAAAATCTTCGTTTGACGGGGTATATAGCCCGACCACTTACTCCTACCCCTCTATCCTAAAAGAAATTGGGGCACCCCTACTCCTACACGTGAACGCGCAAAACAAAGGGGAGGGCTAAGTGGTAGGGCCAAGGGGTGAAATGGGATTCAGCCTAAAACCCCCGTTAATAAACAATAACTGGGACTAAATCAGAACACATGTTCATGTATAATAAAGAAGAGACGAAAATGTAGTTCACTAAATAAAAACTGGGCTAAAATCTATGGACATTTTAGTTCAGGAACAAAGATGAGATGAAAATTATATTATTTTATTATATGACATGATTTTGTCAAATCCTGTCCTCTTCTCCTCCTCGGCTCTTCCGTGACTCACACATCCCCCTTTCAAACCTGCAGCGGGCAGGTGAACAAACACCTGGGACAGACAGGAGGTGGATTCATGGCCAAAGGTTAAAAATAAAACATTAATGGCCATGCTTTGCATGGGACCCAAGAGAAAGAGAAGACGTGATATATGGACCCATTTTCACTACATTGAAGTGGAGAAAAAGAAAAACTTATGCTTAATTTTACTGAAGGGAAGGAATGTGGTCTGGAAATGTAGCTGGACAAAACACAACAAACCTGAAGAGACACGTTGCAGTTCTCCACAAAGACTTCATGGTAAGTTAACAAAAGGTTTGGTGGTGGTTGTTTATAACGTAACTTTAAACCACCGGCTGTAGTGTTCCAACAATAACGTTAAACCGACCGCAAACCGCTGGCTAACTTACATTAGCTTCTTAGCATCTAGCGACCATAGCCACTTGTTAATAGAATTGTGTGTGAAGTTGAATTTATGCAAACTTAGATATGTTATACTGGTCGGACAACTATGTTTTCTGTTGGATTGCAAGTTTATTTAAAGCAGACAGAAGTATGAGCTAATCTAGGAGCTGCAAGCGAACTATAGTTAACACAAAACACCTGGGCAGGTACACATGGATGCAAACTAAAAACTAAAACATACTAAAATAAATCATCTAGATAAAATAATATAATATGCCACACTTAATTCAAAACAACTTTAACGAACTCCAAGAAGCTCTCCAGCATATGCCCAACAATAAAGCTCCAGGTCCAGATGGTTACCCAGCAGAATTCTACAAAGAATTCTGGACAATGCTGGCACCCACTTTCTACAATATGATATTAGAAATAAAGGAAAAACAAAAAATACCTTCAAATGTGAACCTAGCCAATATTACTCTACTATTAAAACCAGGTAAAGACCCGACACTTCCATCCAGTTACCATCCAATTTTATTAATAAATGTAGATCTCAAAATAATTAGCAAAGCTCTGGCCAGAAGAATAGAAAAAAATAACCCCTCTAATAATACATCCTGACCAAACAGGCTTTATTAAAGGTAGACATTCCTCTACTAACATGTGTAGATTAATTAACATCATAGATTATTCTACTCTACATAACCTAGAATCCGCAGTAATTTCTTTAGACGCAGAAAAAACATTTGACCGAGTAAACTGGAAATTTTTATTTGCAACGTTAAACAAATTTGGGTTTGGGTCATCTTTCATAGATTGGATAAAAATATTATAAAACAACCCAAATGCATGTGTGAAGACCAATGATCAAACCTCTCCAAGCTTCTGTTTGCAGAGAGGAACCAGGCAGGGCTGCCCGCTTTCTCCATCACTCTTTGCTATTTTTATTGAACCCCTAGCTGCTGCCATAAGACAAAATAAAGAGATTAAAGGAATCCATGCCAAAAATATAGAACACAAGATAAGTCTTTATGCTGATGACGTTTTACACATTCTCACCAATATCTGAATACTCTATTAACTGGTCTAAGACTATTATTATGCCCATTAACTGTGACCTACAAAACATACCCAATACTACAATACAGTCTGGGGAAAAAAAAAAAAAAAAAAAAAAAAAAAAAAAAAAGGCGCTGTGCGAGCAGCTGCGTGCTACGGCAGCTCTGCCTCCTCTATTCCTTTTTTTAGCGTTTTCTATGGTTTTTAGACGTGGTTTTCTTTTTTCCTTTACAGTAGTCAGTACCAGGTGCAATTCTGCACATGGGAAGCCTACTTTTATTGATTTTCTATTTGGATTTCTGCTTCTTTTGGCACTTTTCCAAACTTCGGCGGGGGACACCTTTGGTTTCAGCCACGGCTCCATTGTTTACACCAGGGACCAGCTGTTAGCTCTGAGCGGCACTGCTCTTCTCTACGCGGAGAAGCCGGAGATTCCCGCGGAGATACGGAGAAAAAGAAGAGGCTGCAGAGCAGGAAGAAAGCTCCAGGAGAGGAAATGGAGGTACCCTCTGTGATTATGGGAAACGTTCGTTCCCTCTCTAACAAGACCGACGAGCTCACGGCGCTGACCCGGCTACAGTGGGAGTTCAGGGAATGTAGCCTCATGTGTTTAACGGAGACGTGGCTGAATAGACTTATTCCGGACTCTGTGGTTTCCCTGGATGGATTCAAACTTTCGCGCGCGGACAGGAGTGCGGCGGAGAGTGGTAAGAGGAAAGGCGGGGGACTCGCGGTGTATGTCAACGAGAGATGGTGCAACCCGGCGCACGTCTGTGTAAAGGAACAACTCTGCACCAGGGACATTGAGTTACTCGTTGTGGGCATGCGGCCGTATTACCTCCCGAGGGAGTTTTCACACGTTATACTGTTTAATGTGTACATCCCTCCCTCGGCCGATGCAGCAGCTGCTTGTGAGCTGCTCCACAGCGCAGTGACTTGGATGCAGACTCGCCACCCGCAGTCCCTCCTGCTTATCAGCGGGGATTTCAATCACACCTCGCTCTCTGCCACTCTCCCTACTTTCGTCCAGTACGTGAAGTGCCACACCAGGGAGAACAAGACGCTGGACCTACTGTATGCTAATGTGAAGGACGCATACACCTCCACCCCCCTCCCCCCGCTTGGACGCTCTGATCACAACCTCGTACATCTGCTCCCTGAATACACACCCAGGGTGAGAAGACAGCTGGCACAGAAGAAGTCTGTGAAAGTGTGGACCGATGAGGCCAATGAGAGACTGAGAGACTGTTTCCAAACCACAGACTGGGAGACACTCTGCAGCTCTCATGGAGAGGACATTGATGGCCTGACCCACTGCATCACAGACTACATCAACTTCTGTGTGGAGAACACTGTGCCAACCCGGAGGGTGCGGTGTTTCTCCAACAAACCCTGGGTGACCCCTGAGCTTAAAGTCCTGCTGAACCAGAAGGGGACAGAGAGGAGCAGAGGAGAGTTCAGCATGAACTCCAGTACAAGACCAGGCGGGCCAAGGACAGCTACAGGAAGAAGCTGGAGGAGCGGCTGGAGCAGAATAACACACGGGACGTGTGGAGAGGGCTGAAGGAGATCTCTGGATTTGGACAGAGTGGTGCCAGAGGGACAGCTGATGGAGACCAGCGCTGGGCCAATGATTTAAATCTGTTTTTTAACAGATTTGATTCTAACCCCACTCTCTCTGCCCCCCCTCCCTCCTCTTCACACATTCTCAGTCCAGCGTCAACCATCCCCTTCCCCCGACCACCTTCATCTTCACCTCCACTTTCACCTACCCCCCATCTCCACTCCACACCAATGGACTCCACCACCAGCCCCCCACTGCCCTCCACCTCCCCCCTCTCCCTTACATCGGCGCAGGTGAGGAGAGAACTGAGGCGGCTGAAGAACAGGAAAGCTGCAGGACCCGACGGCATCAGCCCCAGGCTGCTCAGGACCTGTGCAGACCAGCTCTGTGAGGTGCTCAGGTACATCTTTAACCTGAGCCTCAGCCTGGAGAAGGTCCCTGTCCTGTGGAAGACCTCCTGTGTGGTTCCGGTTCCTAAGATATCACACGCTAAGGAACCGAACCATTACAGACCCGTCGCCTTGACCTCCCACCTGATGAAGACCATGGAGAGGCTCATCCTCGGTCACCTCCGCTCCGTGGTGTGCACCACAATGGACCCGCTGCAGTTTGCCTACAGGCCAAACATCGGGGTGGATGATGCTGTCATCTACCTACTGCACAGGGCGCTGGCTCACCTGGAGACCGCTGGGAGCGTCGTGAGAGTCATGTTTTTTTACTTCTCCAGTGCGTTCAACACCATCCAGCCGGCGCTGCTGCGGGGGAAGCTGGATGGAGCTGGAGTGGATGGAAAGTTAGCTGCGTGGACCATCGACTACCTCACCAACCGGCCACAGTACGTGCGTCTGCAGAACTGTGTGTCTGAGGTGGTAGTCTGCAGCACGGGGGCCCCTCAGGGAACAGTGCTCTCACCGTTCCTCTTCACCCTCTACACCTCGGACTTCACCTACAACACCAGCAGCTGTCATCTCCAGAAGTTCTCTGACGACTCAGCCATTGTGGGCCGTGTGTCTGAGGGGAACGAGCTGGAGTACCGGTCAGTCATCATGGACTTTGTGGACTGGTGTGAGCGCAACCACCTGTGCTTAAACACCAGTAAGACCAAGGAGATGGTGATTGACTTCCGGACAAGGACACTACCCCACACACCGGTGAACATCCAGGGGAAGGACATTGACCGGGTGGACAGTTTCAAGTACCTGGGTGTTCACCTCAACAGTAAACTGGACTGGTCACACCACACAGTACAAGAAGGGCCAGAGTCGCCTCCACCTCCTGAGGAGACTGAGGTCCTTTGGAGTATGCAGGCCTCTGCTAAGGACATTTTATGACTCTGTGGTAGCCTCTGCTGTCCTCTACGCCGTTGTCTGCTGGGGAGCGAGCAGCACTGACCGGGACAGGAAGAGACTGAACAAGCTGGTCAGGAGGGCCAGCTCTGTCCTGGGCTGCCTGCTGGACTCTGTGGAGGAGGTGGGTGAGAGGAGGATGTTGGCCAAGCTCACATCCATCATGGACACCACCTCTCACCCGCTGCACCAGACTGTGGAGGGGCTGAGCAGCTCCTTCAGCAGCAGACTAAGACACCCTCAGTGTAGGAAGGAGCTACCGCAGGTCCTTCATTCCCACTGCTGTCAGACTGTACAACTTATCTGTATAGTCATAATACTGTGTAATATTTATTTATATTTTACTGTGCAATACCCCCCATTATCAATGTCATCATATTCTTCATATCCCACCATCACCATGTAAATATGTATATAGTCTGTGAAGTTGTTGTTATATTCTATATATATATATATATATATATATATATATATATATATCTTTTATATTTATAATGGTACATATTTTTGCTTTTCTTAGACTTTTTCTTGTAAATAATTTATATTGCACCTTCTTGCTGTGATGCATGTTCACCTTATTCTGTCTTTCTGCACTTTATTCTATAACAAGAGCTGCTGTAACAAGTGAATTTCTCCACTGTGAGATAATAAAGTCTAATCTAATCTAATCTAATCTAATCTAAACATTAGATATCTAGGCATAAACATTCCCCCCAGGTTATCAGAACTAACAAAGCTAAATTATGTCCAGCTACTTAAAGCAATAGAGGATGATCTCTCACGGTGGAGGCGCTTACCCATATCACTCATGGGGAGGGTTCCCACCATTAAAATGATGGTTCTATCTAAAGTAAACTACCTGTTTTCAATGATACCCTCTAAACCATCTACCAGCTGGTTTAAGTCACTGGACTCACATATATCTAAATTTTTATGGAAAAATAAGCCATCACGTATCAGTCTAAAAACTTTACAACAGACTAAAGATAGAGGCGGATTGGAGCTACCCGACTTTAATCATGTTTTCTTAGCTAACAAGCTGCAGTATATCTCCAAATGGCTTAAACCTAGCAGTATGGATGAACCATGGTTAGATGTAGAGCAAGCATTGTGTGAGGATGTGTTTATCTCTGACCTGCCATTCATCAGCTCAACCATCAAAACACATCAGTGTTTTAAAAGCATCAATATCAGTTCCTCTTTAGTGGCTTGGTGGGATTTTCTAAAAATAACCAAATCCTCACTTTTTCCA
Source organism: Melanotaenia boesemani (assembly GCF_017639745.1). Classification (NCBI taxonomy): domain Eukaryota; kingdom Metazoa; phylum Chordata; class Actinopteri; order Atheriniformes; family Melanotaeniidae; genus Melanotaenia; species Melanotaenia boesemani. Next base: position 622,056 of record NC_055691.1, on the reverse strand, counting down.
TGTAAGTTTACACCCCTCTGGAACAACCCTGACATCCTGCAAAACAAAAAGCTGATTAATTTTACCCAATGGAAAAATAAAGGAATAAAACAGTTAGAACATATAATAGAAAATGGAAACTTCTTGTCATTTAATATTCTCACTTCACAATATGGAATCAATAGCAAAACATTTTTAGAATATCACCAGCTTAAATCTATTATATGTACAAAATATACCATTAATCAATTAAACTTACAGCTACCTATTAGGGTGGCAGAATTCATGAATCTCAATGCCCCAAAGCTATTATCAAAAACATATAGACTATTATCCAAACTAGAAGACTCAATCTGTCTTCCAACTTCAAAATGGGAGGGTGACTTATCCAGTAACTTTAATAAAGATAAATGGTCACAAATATGTTTAAACACCTTTAAAATGACTAAAAATTCAAATATGCAACTAATACAACTCAAAATTCTGCATAGAACTCATTATACAGGACAAAGGATGTTCAGGATGGGTCTGTCACAATCAAACATCTGCACACACTGCAATGAAAACACACCTGACAACTACCTCCATGCCTTGTGGTCCTGCACACCTGTCTGCAGGTTCTGGCTTCAGGTATGTGTGGAAATGTCAACATGGTTTAAATGTAATATTCCTACAATCCCCACACTATGTCTACTAGGTGACTTGGGTGACATTAATGTGGCAATTAACTCTGCACACATGATACGTACAGCATTATGCATTGCAAAGAAAACTATCCTTGTGAACTGGAAAAACAAAAATAATCTGTCTATTCAGCAGTTTAGGAATCTCTTAGTTGACCACATCAGTAGTGAGACAATGTCTGCCTCCTCAAAGAACTATTTAGCTGAATCTCATTCCCTCTGGTCCCCTGTGCTTAGTTCCATCACTTAGTGTAGGTGGAGGACTGTGACCTCGTTGCTATGGGGGTTTGGGAAATGGCCGGGAATGACTGGTGGTTGCGGGTTCTTTGTGGTTGCCCGTGGTACGGGACCGGGCTGCACTGCAGTGGAGGTGGCTCTGGGTCTGGCCTCGTCGGGGGCTGTGGGGGCCAGCAGTTGGAGTCGCCTCGTGGCGGGGGGTGAGGCCACTGGTGGCGCCTGTGTTGGTGGCCGGGCTATTCCGGGGAGGGCTGGGCGGGGGTTCTGGGCTCTGGTGCCCGGGGGTGGTCCTCCTCCCTCCGGGGTGGTGGGGTCCGTATGTGCCGGGGGTCTGGCCTGCCCGGATATGCTGCCGTGGTGTGGGTTGGTGCATGCCCTGGTGTCTGGTTGACGCCCTGGGACCCAGGGTATGGCCCGGGGGCAGGGGGGGTGTAGGGGTTTGATGGGGAGGGCTGAGTGGGATTCGGGGGATTATAGGGGAAGGTGCTGGGGTGTGAGACAGGGATGCTTGTATGTTGTGTGTGTGTGTGTGTCTGTACTTTGGATGATGTTTGTGTGGATGTGTGGGGTATGTTTGTGTGCGTGTGTATGCATGTGTTAGGATGAGTGGGGGTGTGTCTGGGGAGTGAGAGTGGGAGGGTTGGATGCTGTGTGAGTGTTTATATTGTGTGGGTGGGGCTGAGAGGGCATATATGAGTTAGGATGAGCCGGAGTGTGCAAGGGAATAGGTGTGTGCATGTGTTTCTATGTGTGGTTGGGGTGGGTTAAGTGCACTTGTGGGGGTGGGGTGGGGGTGGGGGGGCTGGGGGTGATGGGCCGTGGGTCTGCCGCTGTCCCCATCCTCTCATTCCCCGTTAGGGGTGTGGGAGGGTGGGTACTTTCTGGGGTTGGTGACGGCTCACTGGCTGTGGTCCCTGAATGGCCCAGTCGTGGGGGGCGGCCTCTCCTGGCCTGTCTTGCCCTGGGGGACCTCCTGGGGGGCGGGGGTGCCTCTGTCTCACACACACACACACGTAGGGAGTTGGGAATATATATATATATATATATATATATATATATATATATATATATACACACACAATGTAATATACTACTAGCAATGGTCCACTAACTACTAACTACTAACCTAGATTAACCTGACAAAAACTAGACTAAAATGTTGACATTTTTTGTCGACTAAAACTCGACAAATAAAATGATGTTTTCTTGGACTAAAATAAAGACTAAAATGAGTTGAGGTTGACTAAATGTCATAAAAACCAAAAAGCGTGATTGAAACTGGACTTAAACTGAGACTAAATTTAAAAATGGCTGATAAAATTAACACTTTTCCATGGACATATGTCATCATTGTGTCCACTCAATGACATGAACACCATGACACACTTTTCTCCAGTCAGTCCTAAAAACCTGGATGAGAGCATCGGCCATCTGAAAACCACCACTTGCTGTCTTATTCAAACAGGGTCTGACTTTCTGGCTCTGCAATTAACTGGTTTGAGTTCTATTTAAATGACAGGGACGACTTTGTGTCTGTAGGTAACTATAAACCTGAGTGAACCAAAATAACCTGTGGAGTTCCCCAAGGCTCCATCCCGGGGCCACCTGACAGATTTTCAGTGAAGTGACCCTTCACTCACGCCTGGGATTTAGCTGTGCGTATAACTGCAGTGAGAAATGCTGCTCTCTACGAGATGCACAAGTCAACATTAGCCTACAAACTCTCGTTAAGAGACGACCTACATCAGGGGAATTATTTCTGCAGTGGATCTTGTACGATAAGGATCCAGATGGAAAGAGATCACGGATGCAGTTGTGTTGCATATTTCTATGTAAGATATGACATTATATGCTTTATTTTTGCTGGCATTCATTCATATTAATAAATAAATGTTTTTAATACGTCTCTTTATGTTTTGTAAAAGAAAAGAAAAAAAAAATCTATTAAAATTGGAAATTGGATTTGGTTATAAAAAATCTGAGATTTTATTTTTAGGCCATATCGCCCAACCCTAGCTCACATTATGAAAAACAACAAAATACTTTACCATAATTATGCTGATGACACACACATCTACATAACCATCTCACCAGGAGACTACAGTTCGATCCAGACTCTGATCACCTGCATGGATCAGATTAAAGATCAGATGGGCCAGAACTTCCTTCAGATACATGAAGACTAAAGTGAAATAATAGTTTTTGGAGCCAAAGGAAGAAAGATTAAAAGTCAGTTCTCAGCTTCAAACAGCAAAGTTCAAAACTACCAACCAAGCCAGAAACCTGGGAGTGGTCCTGGACTCAGACCTGATAGTAGTCCTGGACTCAGACCTGGGAGCGGTCCTGGACTCAGACCAGGGAGTAGCCCTGGACTCAGACCTGGGAATGGTCCTGGACTCAGACCTGGGAGCAGTCCTGGACTCAGACCTGAATTTTAGCAGTTATATTAAAAGAGCTGTGAAGTCGGCCTGTTGTCATTTAAAGAGCATCTGGAGGATTAAAGGACTGATGACTCAGCAGGATTTAGAAAAACTGGTCCATGCATTTCTCTTTAGTAGACTGGACTACTGTAACGCTGTCCTCACAGGTCTCCCTAAAAAGTCCATCAGACATCTGCAGTTAGTCCAGAACACTGCTGCTCAATCCTCACTAAGACCAGGAAAGTAGATCCTAGAACTCCAGTCCTCGCTAAGACCAGGAAAGTAGATCCTAGAACTCCAGTCCTCACTAAGACCAGGAAAATAGATCCTAGAACTCCAGTCCTCGCTAAGACCAGGAAAGCAGATCCTAGAACTCCAGTCCTCGCTAAGACCAGGAAAGCAGATCCTAGAACTCCAGTCCTCGCCAAGACCAGGAAAGTAGATCCTAGAACTCCAGCCCTCGCTAATACCAGGAACGTAGATCCTAGAACTCCAGTCCTCACTAAGACCAGGAAAGTAGATCCTAGAACTCCAGTCCTCACTAAGACCAGGAAAGTAGATCCTAGAACTCCAGTCCTCACTAAGACCAGGAACGTAGATCCTAGAACTCCAGTCCTCACTAAGACCAGGAAAGTAGATCCTAGAACTCCAGTCCTCACTAAGACCAGGAAAGTAGATCCTAGAACTAAAGTCCTCACTAAGACCAGGAACGTAGATCCTAGAACTCCAGTCCTCACTAAGACCAGGAAAGTAGATCCTAGAACTCCAGTCCTCACTAAGACCAGGAACGTAGATCCTAGAACTCCAGTCCTCACTAAGACCAGGAAAGTAGATCCTAGAACTCCAGCCCTCGCTAAGACCAGGAACGTAGATCCTAGAACTAAAGTCCTCACTAAGACCAGGAACGTAGATCCTAGAACTTCAGTCCTCACTAAGACCAGGAACGTAGATCCTAGAATTCCAGTCCTCACTAAGACCAGGAACAAAGATCCTAGAACTCCAGTCCTCGCTAAGACCAGGAAAGTAGATCCTAGAACTCCAGCACTCGCTAAGACCAGGAACGTAGATCCTAGAACTCCAGTCCTCGCTAAGACCAGGAAAGTAGATCCTAGAACTCCAACCCTCGCTAAGACCAGGAACGTAGATCCTAGAACTCCAGTCCTCACTAAGACCAGGAACGTAGATCCTAGAACTCCAGTCTTCGCTAAGACCAGGAAAGTAGATCCTAGAACTCCAGTCCTCACTAAAACCAGGAAAGTAGACCCTAGAACTTCAGTCCTTGCTAAGACCAGGAACGTAGATCGTAGAACTCCAGTCTACGCTAAGACCAGGAAAGTAGATCCTAGAACGCCAGTCCTCACTAAGACCAGGAAAGTAGATCCTAGAACTCCAGTCCTCACAAAGACCAGGAACGTAGATCCTAGAACTCCAGTCCTCACTAAGACCAGGAATGTAGATCCTAGAACTCCAGTCTTCGCTAAGACCAGGAAAGTAGATCCTAGAACTCCAGTCCTCACTAAGACCAGGAAAGTAGATCCTAGAACTCCAGTCCTCGCTAAGACCAGGAAAGTAGATCCTAGAACTCCAGTCCTCACTAAGACCAGGAAAGTAGATCCTAGAACTCCAGTCCTCACTAAGACCAGGAAAGTAGATCCTAGAACTAAAGTCCTCACTAGGACCAGGAACGTAGATCCTAGAACTCCAGTCCTCACTAAGACCAGGAAAGTAGATCCTAGAACTCCAGTCCTCACTAAGACCAGGAACGTAGATCCTAGAACTCCAGTCCTCACTAAGACCAGGAAAGTAGATCCTAGAACTCCAGTCCTCACTAAGACCAGGAAAGTAGATCCTAGAACTCCAGTCCTCGCTAAGACCAGGAAAGTAGATCCTAGAACTCCAGTCCTCACTAAGACCAGGAAAGTAGATCCTAGAACTCCAGTCCTCGCTAAGACCAGGAAAGTAGATCCTAGAACTCCAGCCCTCGCTAAGACCAGAAACGTAGATCCTAGAACTCCAGTCCTCACTAAGACCAGTAAAGTAGATCCTAGAACTCCAGTCCTCGCTAAGACCAGGAAAGTAGATCCTAGAACTCCAGCCCTCGCTAAGACCAGGAACGTAGATCCTAGAACTCCAGTCCTCACTAAGACCAGGAACGTAGATCCTAGAACTCCAGGCTTCGCTAAGACCAGGAAAGTAGATCCTAGAACTCCAGTCCTCACTAAGACCAGGAAAGTAGATCCTAGAACTCCAGTCCTCACTAAGATCAGGAAAGTAGATCCTAGAACTCCAGTCCTCGCTAAGACCAGGAAAGTAGATCCTAGAACTCCAGTCCTCACTAAGACCAGGAACGTAGATCCTAGAACTCCAGTCCTCGCTAAGACCAGGAAAGTAGATCCTAGAACTCCAGTCCTCACTAAGACCAGGAAAGTAGATCCTAGAACTAAAGTCCTCACTAAGACCAGGAACGTAGATCCTAGAACTCCAGTCCTCACTAAGACCAGGAAAGTAGATCCTAGAACTCCAGTCCTCACTAAGACCAGGAACGTAGATCCTAGAACTCCAGTCCTCACTAAGACCAGGAACGTAGATCCTAGAACTCCAGTCCTCGCTAAGACCAGGAAAGTAGATCCTAGAACTCCAGCCCTCGCTAAGACCAGGAACGTAGATCCTAGAACTAAAGTCCTCACTAAGACCAGGAACGTAGATCCTAGAACTTCAGTCCTCACTAAGACCAGGAACGTAGATCCTAGAATTCCAGTCCTCACTAAGACCAGGAACGTAGATCCTAGAACTCCAGTCCTCGCTAAGACCAGGAAAGTAGATCCTAGAACTCCAGCCCTCGCTAAGACCAGGAACGTAGATCCTAGAACTAAAGTCCTCACTAAGACCAGGAACGGAGATCCTAGAACTTCAGTCCTCACTAAGACCAGGAACGTAGATCCTAGAATTCCAGTCCTCACTAAGACCAGGAACGGAGATCCTAGAACTCCAGTCCTCGCTAAGACCAGGAAAGTAGATCCTAGAACGCCAGTCCTCACTAAGACCAGGAAAGTAGATCCTAGAACTCCAGTCCTCACAAAGACCAGGAACGTAGATCCTAGAACTCCAGTCCTCACTAAGACCAGGAATGTAGATCCTAGAACTCCAGTCTTCGCTAAGACCAGGAAAGTAGATCCTAGAACTCCAGTCCTCACTAAGACCAGAAAAGTAGATCGTAGAACTCCAGTCCTCGCTAAGACCAGGAAAGTAGATCCTAGAACTCCAGTCCTCACTAAGACCAGGAAAGTAGATCCTAGAACTCCAGTCCTCACTAAGACCAGGAACGTAGATCCTAGAACTAAAGTCCTCACTAGGACCAGGAACGTAGATCCTAGAACTCCAGTCCTCACTAAGACCAGGAAAGTAGATCCTAGAACTCCAGTCCTCACTAAGACCAGGAACGTAGATCCTAGAACTCCAGTCCTCACTAAGACCAGGAACGTAGATCCTAGAACTCCAGTCCTCACTAAGACCAGGAAAGTAGATCCTAGAACTCCAGTCCTCGCTAAGACCAGGAAAGTAGATCCTAGAACTCCAGCCCTCGCTAAGACCAGGAACGTAGATCCTAGAACTCCAGTCCTCACTAAGACCAGGAACGTAGATCCTAGAACTCCAGGCTTTGCTAAGACCAGGAAAGTAGATCCTAGAACTCCAGTCCTCACTAAGACCAGGAAAGTAGATCCTAGAACTCCAGTCCTCACTAAGATCAGGAAAGTAGATCCTAGAACTCCAGTCCTCACTAAGACCAGGAAAGTAGATCCTAGAACTCCAGTCCTCACTAAGACCAGGAACGTAGATCCTAGAACTCCAGTCCTCACTAAGACCAGGAAAGTAGATCCTAGAACTCCAGTCCTCACTAAGACCAGGAAAGTAGATCCTAGAACTAAAGTCCTCACTAAGACCAGGAACGTAGATCCTAGAATTCCAGTCCTCACTAAGACCAGGAACGTAGATCCTAGAACTCCAGTCCTCGCTAAGACCAGGAAAGTAGATCCTAGAACTCCAGCCCTCGCTAAGACCAGGAACGTAGATCCTAGAACTCCAGTCCTCGCTAAGACCAGGAAAGTAGATCCTAGAACTCCAGCCCTCGCTAAGACCAGGAACGTAGATCCTAGAACTCCAGTCCTCACTAAGACCAGGAACGTAGATCCTAGAACTCCAGTCTTCGCTAAGACCAGGAAAGTAGATCCTAGAACTCCAGTCCTCACTAAGACCAGGAAAGTAGACCCTAGAACTCCAGTCCTTGCTAAGACCAGGAACGTAGATCGTAGAACTCCAGTCTTCGCTAAGACCAGGAAAGTAGATCCTAGAACGCCAGTCCTCACTAAGACCAGGAAAGTAGATCCTAGAACTCCAGTCCTCACAAAGACCAGGAACGTAGATCCTAGAACTCCAGTCCTCACTAAGACCAGGAATGTAGATCCTAGAACTCCAGTCTTCGCTAAGACCAGGAAAGTAGATCCTAGAACTCCAGTCCTCACTAAGACCAGGAAAGTAGATCCTAGAACTCCAGTCCTCGCTAAGACCAGGAAAGTAGATCCTAGAACTCCAGTCCTCACTAAGACCAGGAAAGTAGATCCTAGAACTCCAGTCCTCACTAAGACCAGGAAAGTAGATCCTAGAACTAAAGTCCTCACTAGGACCAGGAACGTAGATCCTAGAACTCCAGTCCTCACTAAGACCAGGAAAGTAGATCCTAGAACTCCAGTCCTCACTAAGACCAGGAACGTAGATCCTAGAACTCCAGTCCTCACTAAGACCAGGAACGTAGATCCTAGAACTCCAGTCCTCACTAAGACCAGGAAAGTAGATCCTAGAACTCCAGTCCTCGCTAAGACCAGGAAAGTAGATCCTAGAACTCCAGCCCTCGCTAAGACCAGGAAAGTAGATCCTAGAACTCCAGTCCTCGCTAAGACCAGGAACGTAGATCCTAGAACTCCAGTCTTCGCTAAGACCAGGAAAGTAGATCCTAGAACTCCAGTCCTCACTAAGACCAGAAAAGTAGATCGTAGAACTCCAGTCCTCGCTAAGACCAGGAAAGTAGATCCTAGAACTCCAGTCCTCACTAAGACCAGGAAAGTAGATCCTAGAACTCCAGTCCTCACTAAGACCAGGAACGTAGATCCTAGAACTAAAGTCCTCACTAGGACCAGGAACGTAGATCCTAGAACTCCAGTCCTCACTAAGACCAGGAAAGTAGATCCTAGAACTCCAGTCCTCGCTAAGACCAGGAAAGTAGATCCTAGAACTCCAGTCCTCACTAAGACCAGGAAAGTAGATCCTAGAACTCCAGTCCTCGCTAAGACCAGGAAAGTAGATCCTAGAACTCCAGCCCTCGCTAAGACCAGAAACGTAGATCCTAGAACTCCAGTCCTCACTAAGACCAGTAAAGTAGATCCTAGAACTCCAGTCCTCGCTAAGACCAGGAAAGTAGATCCTAGAACTCCAGCCCTCGCTAAGACCAGGAACGTAGATCCTAGAACTCCAGTCCTCACTAAGACCAGGAACGTAGATCCTAGAACTCCAGGCTTCGCTAAGACCAGGAAAGTAGATCCTAGAACTCCAGTCCTCACTAAGACCAGGAAAGTAGATCCTAGAACTCCAGTCCTCACTAAGATCAGGAAAGTAGATCCTAGAACTCCAGTCCTCGCTAAGACCAGGAAAGTAGATCCTAGAACTCCAGTCCTCACTAAGACCAGGAACGTAGATCCTAGAACTCCAGTCCTCGCTAAGACCAGGAAAGTAGATCCTAGAACTCCAGTCCTCACTAAGACCAGGAAAGTAGATCCTAGAACTAAAGTCCTCACTAAGACCAGGAACGTAGATCCTAGAACTCCAGTCCTCACTAAGACCAGGAAAGTAGATCCTAGAACTCCAGTCCTCACTAAGACCAGGAACGTAGATCCTAGAACTCCAGTCCTCACTAAGACCAGGAACGTAGATCCTAGAACTCCAGTCCTCGCTAAGACCAGGAAAGTAGATCCTAGAACTCCAGCCCTCGCTAAGACCAGGAACGTAGATCCTAGAACTAAAGTCCTCACTAAGACCAGGAACGTAGATCCTAGAACTTCAGTCCTCACTAAGACCAGGAACGTAGATCCTAGAATTCCAGTCCTCACTAAGACCAGGAACGTAGATCCTAGAACTCCAGTCCTCGCTAAGACCAGGAAAGTAGATCCTAGAACTCCAGCCCTCGCTAAGACCAGGAACGTAGATCCTAGAACTAAAGTCCTCACTAAGACCAGGAACGGAGATCCTAGAACTTCAGTCCTCACTAAGACCAGGAACGTAGATCCTAGAATTCCAGTCCTCACTAAGACCAGGAACGTAGATCCTAGAACTCCAGTCCTCGCTAAGACCAGGAAAGTAGATCCTAGAACTCCAGCCCTCGCTAAGACCAGGAACGTAGATCCTAGAACTCCAGTCCTCGCTAAGACCAGGAAAGTAGATCCTAGAACTCCAGCCCTCGCTAAGACCAGGAACGTAGATCCTAGAACTCCAGTCCTCACTAAGACCAGGAACGTAGATCCTAGAACTCCAGTCTTCGCTAAGACCAGGAAAGTAGATCCTAGAACTCCAGTCCTCACTAAGACCAGGAATGTAGACCCTAGAACTCCAGTCCTTGCTAAGACCAGGAACGTAGATCGTAGAACTCCAGTCTTCGCTAAGACCAGGAAAGTAGATCCTAGAACGCCAGTCCTCACTAAGACCAGGAAAGTAGATCCTAGAACTCCAGTCCTCACAAAGACCAGGAACGTAGATCCTAGAACTCCAGTCCTCACTAAGACCAGGAATGTAGATCCTAGAACTCCAGTCTTCGCTAAGACCAGGAAAGTAGATCCTAGAACTCCAGTCCTCACTAAGACCAGAAAAGTAGATCGTAGAACTCCAGTCCTCGCTAAGACCAGGAAAGTAGATCCTAGAACTCCAGTCCTCACTAAGACCAGGAAAGTAGATCCTAGAACTCCAGTCCTCACTAAGACCAGGAACGTAGATCCTAGAACTAAAGTCCTCACTAGGACCAGGAACGTAGATCCTAGAACTCCAGTCCTCACTAAGACCAGGAAAGTAGATCCTAGAACTCCAGTCCTCACTAAGACCAGGAACGTAGATCCTAGAACTCCAGTCCTCACTAAGACCAGGAACGTAGATCCTAGAACTCCAGTCCTCACTAAGACCAGGAAAGTAGATCCTAGAACTCCAGTCCTCGCTAAGACCAGGAAAGTAGATCCTAGAACTCCAGCCCTCGCTAAGACCAGGAACGTAGATCCTAGAACTCCAGTCCTCACTAAGACCAGGAACGTAGATCCTAGAACTCCAGGCTTTGCTAAGACCAGGAAAGTAGATCCTAGAACTCCAGTCCTCACTAAGACCAGGAAAGTAGATCCTAGAACTCCAGTCCTCACTAAGATCAGGAAAGTAGATCCTAGAACTCCAGTCCTCACTAAGACCAGGAAAGTAGATCCTAGAACTCCAGTCCTCACTAAGACCAGGAACGTAGATCCTAGAACTCCAGTCCTCACTAAGACCAGGAAAGTAGATCCTAGAACTCCAGTCCTCACTAAGACCAGGAAAGTAGATCCTAGAACTAAAGTCCTCACTAAGACCAGGAACGTAGATCCTAGAATTCCAGTCCTCACTAAGACCAGGAACGTAGATCCTAGAACTCCAGTCCTCGCTAAGACCAGGAAAGTAGATCCTAGAACTCCAGCCCTCGCTAAGACCAGGAACGTAGATCCTAGAACTCCAGTCCTCGCTAAGACCAGGAAAGTAGATCCTAGAACTCCAGCCCTCGCTAAGACCAGGAACGTAGATCCTAGAACTCCAGTCCTCACTAAGACCAGGAACGTAGATCCTAGAACTCCAGTCTTCGCTAAGACCAGGAAAGTAGATCCTAGAACTCCAGTCCTCACTAAGACCAGGAAAGTAGACCCTAGAACTCCAGTCCTTGCTAAGACCAGGAACGTAGATCGTAGAACTCCAGTCTTCGCTAAGACCAGGAAAGTAGATCCTAGAACGCCAGTCCTCACTAAGACCAGGAAAGTAGATCCTAGAACTCCAGTCCTCACAAAGACCAGGAACGTAGATCCTAGAACTCCAGTCCTCACTAAGACCAGGAATGTAGATCCTAGAACTCCAGTCTTCGCTAAGACCAGGAAAGTAGATCCTAGAACTCCAGTCCTCACTAAGACCAGGAAAGTAGATCCTAGAACTCCAGTCCTCGCTAAGACCAGGAAAGTAGATCCTAGAACTCCAGTCCTCACTAAGACCAGGAAAGTAGATCCTAGAACTCCAGTCCTCACTAAGACCAGGAAAGTAGATCCTAGAACTAAAGTCCTCACTAGGACCAGGAACGTAGATCCTAGAACTCCAGTCCTCACTAAGACCAGGAAAGTAGATCCTAGAACTCCAGTCCTCACTAAGACCAGGAACGTAGATCCTAGAACTCCAGTCCTCACTAAGACCAGGAACGTAGATCCTAGAACTCCAGTCCTCACTAAGACCAGGAAAGTAGATCCTAGAACTCCAGTCCTCGCTAAGACCAGGAAAGTAGATCCTAGAACTCCAGCCCTCGCTAAGACCAGGAAAGTAGATCCTAGAACTCCAGTCCTCGCTAAGACCAGGAACGTAGATCCTAGAACTCCAGTCCTCACTAAGACCAGGAAGGTAGATCCTAGAACTCCAGTCTTCGCTAAGACCAGGAAAGTAGATCCTAGAACTCCAGTCCTCACTAAGACCAGGAAAGTAGATCCTAGAACTCCAGTCCTCACAAAGACCAGGAACGTAGATCCTAGAACTCCAGTCCTCACTAAGACCAGGAATGTAGATCCTAGAACTCCAGTCTTCGCTAAGACCAGGAAAGTAGATCCTAGAACTCCAGTCCTCACTAAGACCAGGAAAGTAGATCCTAGAACTCCAGTCCTCGCTAAGACCAGGAAAGTAGATCCTAGAACTCCAGTCCTCACTAAGACCAGGAAAGTAGATCCTAGAACTCCAGTCCTCACTAAGACCAGGAAAGTAGATCCTAGAACTAAAGTCCTCACAAAGACCAGGAACGTAGATCCTAGAACTCCAGTCCTCACTAAGACCAGGAATGTAGATCCTAGAACTCCAGTCTTCGCTAAGACCAGGAAAGTAGATCCTAGAACTCCAGTCCTCACTAAGACCAGGAAAGTAGATCCTAGAACTCCAGTCCTCGCTAAGACCAGGAAAGTAGATCCTAGAACTCCAGTCCTCACTAAGACCAGGAAAGTAGATCCTAGAACTCCAGTCCTCACTAAGACCAGGAAAGTAGATCCTAGAACTAAAGTCCTCACTAGGACCAGGAACGTAGATCCTAGAACTCCAGTCCTCACTAAGACCAGGAAAGTAGATCCTAGAACTCCAGTCCTCACTAAGACCAGGAACGTAGATCCTAGAACTCCAGTCCTCACTAAGACCAGGAACGTAGATCCTAGAACTCCAGTCCTCACTAAGACCAGGAAAGTAGATCCTAGAACTCCAGTCCTTGCTAAGACCAGGAAAGTAGATCCTAGAACTCCAGCCCTCGCTAAGACCAGGAACATAGATCCTAGAACTCCAGTCCTCACTAAGACCAGGAACGTAGATCCTAGAACTCCAGGCTTCGCTAAGACCAGGAAAGTAGATCCTAGAACTCCAGTCCTCACTAAGACCAGGAAAGTAGATCCTAGAACTCCAGTCCTTGCTAAGACCAGGAAAGTAGATCCTAGAACTCCAGTCCTCGCTAAGACCAGGAACGTAGATCCTAGAACTCCAGTCCTCACTAAGACCAGGAACGTAGATCCTAGAACTCCAGTCTTCGCTAAGACCAGGAAAGTAGATCCTAGAACTCCAGTCCTCACTAAGACCAGGAAAGTAGATCCTAGAACTCCAGTCCTCACAAAGACCAGGAACGTAGATCCTAGAACTCCAGTCCTCAGATCTTTGCACTGGCTTCCTGTCTGTCAAACTAATGACTTCAAAATCCTGATGTTAGTTTACAAAGCAATGAATGGTTTACAACCAAAATACATTCAGGATCTTCTGGTTTGTTATGAACCAAACAAATCCATCAGGTCATCAGGGTCAGGTCTATTTTCTGTTCCCAGAGTCAGAACTAAACATGAGAGGCAGCGTTCAGCTTTATGCTCCTCACATGTGGAACAAAATACTGAGGTATACCAGTGGGAAGAAAACAGAACAGACCTTAAACATTTACTTGTGACATACAGTACGGGCTACTAACACGCACACACGTTTCAGGTGTACTCTCCTCCACGTATTCCTGTTCCTGTTACCATGACCACAGAAACATAAAACATGAGGGTGATGAGAGCAGCTGTTAAGGACACCGAGAAAAGTAACCTGATGACAACAGTGTCAGCGTTCAGGCATCCAGGTCTGCTTCAGCAACAACGGGAATCAGCTGTGCTGAAAATGACCCAGCAAGTCTGACATGTTTTATTAACCGATTATAAGTAAAAACCAAAAGCCTATGGACATGAATCACCCTTAGTTTGAATCAGGTATCACAGTAGGAAACATCCAGTTAAGCATAATCTTTGGCTTCAGCTCAGACATTTATTTTTTGAGGCTGCAGTCGAGCTGCAAGTCAAACCTGAGGCTGTCTGATTCTTCATACACCGCTGCTTTGAATAGTCAAAATTCAGTCTGCATGTCATAGATGCAGCTGAGCTGAGGACACACCTGCAGACAGTTACTGAGCTAACTCATAAAGATTTACTATCCACTGGTACACATCAGGAAAATACTTAACAATAGCATCCATGTGTATGAATAGAAGCAGCAGGTTCAGGTACTGATCTGCTGAATAAAAAGGGTTGCATGTGGAGGTACAATGTTTAAGATTTGAGTCAAATGTTTACAGCCAAACTAACCAAAAACTGAATATGTTAAATGATCAAAAGAACCTGAACAATCGTAAAACATCCAGAACCAGAACTAAAGTGAAACTTTCCGTTCTTTACTTAATACTAATTAGTTGTTCCACTGTTGCTTTTTAATGCTGCTACTGTAACTCTTTACTTTGTTTTAATAACTAAATAGAAACTTAAGAAAATATATACGTATATTTATTTTTTGAGGGGGCTGGGCACATTGTCGTTGCGTTAATGCATCTTTTTTTTTCTTTTTAGCGCATTAATGCAGCGGTTTTCTTGCCCACTGGCAACATGCAGAGGCTGCAGTGCACGCCTCTTCCTCCATCCATGTCTCGTCCTGCTGCAGCAACGCATCTGATGTAATCAGGAGAGAACAGGTTCATTAAAATGAAGAGATGTTCTCTATCTGGCACTTAAGAAAGAAGAAAAAGAACAGACATTTCTCTTTGTCCATCACAACCCATGTAAAAGGGCAGAACATTGTGATTTTTGGATGGAAAACTTTTTCTAATAGACAATGAGAAATGTAGGGTTTTTTTTTTTTTTTTTTTACAAAAACTAAATGCAATTTTATCCTGGTGTTTTACAAGCGTGCAGCATAAATCGGGTCTTCTTCTGCCTCTGGTTCGGTGAATCTTGGTCATATTAAGATGAAACTTCCAGCTGTGGAATCTGTGAGATGTGAGCTTTCAGTAGAGGAGCCGTTTGTTCATGTTCATGGGGAAACATCATCTGTGTTTACATGTTTTTTTTCTGTCTTTGTGTACCTGGTCTTTTAATTGTTTGTTGTCTTAACTGTAAACCTGGATGTTATCCCCTTAACTCCTGGTACCAGGTACAAGAGGTTAAATTAAACAGTCAAGCTAAGAATGCAAAGTTTAGAGAATTTATATCCAGAAATGTGGATAATGAAGCAGTGAAGCTGCATGGATGGAAGTTATTGTGCATATTGTGAATATTTCTCTCTCCTCACCATCTAGAAGCTGTGAGATTCTCATCCTGCTTTCTGTCTGTTCACCTGATGCTGATATTCATCACATATTGTTCCTTCTGTGTTTAGAAGGAAGCAGCTTCACAGCTTTAAATCCATCCTGCTGACTTTTTACCTTTTAGTTAGTAAATCCTGAACATTTCATCCTTCTTTCTCATAAATATGTGATTTTATATATGAAGAAATATTTTAACTGTTGGTGTTTAAAGAGAAAATTGCTGCTAAACCTGTTTATGTGTTTAGTGCAGGGGTCTGCAGCCTTTCCAATCCAAAGAGCCATTTTTCCCTCAGTCAGCTAATTAAAACTACTTTAGAGATGCAAATGTTACCAGACTTTTCAAAAAGGCAACTTATAATTTTAGATAAATATCTACTCTAGGAAATTTGTTGTCATTTTTGAATAACCACATTTTAATTTCTATTTTTATGTTTTAAAATAAAGAAACACGTAACACCTTTGCAGTAGTAGACTTTTGCCTTCTTTTAATGGAAAAAGACATTTTGTGTGTAAAAATTTACGTGATGAATCACAATAAAAAAAATGTCAATTGTTGCACAGCACTAGATTTTATTTGGGCTTCTTAAATAATCAGCATGACAATGTTTTAGCGTTAGCTTCATCACCCAAAGGGAAATGTAGAAATATGACCTATTAGTTTTATCTAGCTTTTGTTTCCACATATGATGATTATAGAAAATGAATACAAATAGTTGCATAATGACTGTGGTTGGCCAGCTGTTTGATGCAATCAGCTGTACTACAATGACTCTTTTGGAAGGTCTAATCTCTCAGCAGCTGTGTCTGAGGAGCATAACGAGTAACGTGGGAGGGAAGCAACAGCGTCTTCATTTGGACGACACACTGATGAACAGGACGTTAAATAAACAAGACACACAGCTGAGTCATGAATCAACAGCAGAACCAGATTTCACAAGAAGAACATGACATGATTCATTATCTTAGAACGCTTGAACTTGTTAGATTAACAAACCCTGGACGTGTTAATCAGCAGGGAGACGCTTCCTCATTCTCCGTCTGACGAACTTCAACCTGTGACGATGGTCAACGTTTCATCTGATCAGCTGTTTTTTCAAAAGTTCAATACCTTAGAAGATGCTGTACATTTCTTTTTGTCTTTTTTGTTATTTAAAGCTCACAAGTCCGACATTAAGTACCCAGACCTAAACAGTAACACACGACACATCGTGTTCACATGTCTTCAATAAATTTGGGAAATTGGGATCAGTTGATATCTTTTGGAAACTCCTCAATAAGATACCTGTGATCTGAATGAATACTGCCCCGTTAAAATCCTTTTTAAATCAGATTAAGGGGGGGGGGGGGGGTCATGATATTAAAAGAGAAATTTAACTGTAAATAATCTAACTGTTTCTCTGTAGATGGTAGAGTTTTTTTTGTTTGAGACCTCAAAAAAAGAAGCAGGACAAATCCACCATTCAATTCCTTTTTTCAACTAAATTAATATAATTTTATCATTAAAGCTGCAACAAGCCATTTTTTCAGTTTTGGACTAAAGACATATTTGTCCAGGAAAACATGAAGCGATTTGAATCACTTTTTTTCTCCAGCTTCTCTGGTTTAAGGTTTTTTATAGAGATGCACCGGTCAATCGGCCGCCGATCAAAAAGGCCGGTTTTCTATCCAATCGGCCCAGTCGGTGACCGGCCGGTCACTGTCGTCATTTCCGGTTTTTGGCCGGTCACGCTGACACGCATGCGCAGCAGCTCAACGCGGACAGCTCAAAACTGAACCAAAGCAAAACAAAGATGTCGTTGATCTGGACATATTTTACCGTGTGCCAGGACGAACCGAAACAGGCTATGTGTAATGCTTGTAAGTCTAAAGTAAGCCGTGGAGGATCAACGCCTAAGACTTATGGAACAACCAACTTAAGACGCCACTTGGAAAAGAAGCACCCATGCTTGTTTAGCAAGTATAAAGAAGACACGGCTGCTAGTGCTAAGACTAAGAGGGATGTACCTGAGTCACAGCAACAACACCCCACCGTCGCCCCTATGTTCGACACGAGTGTTGAGAAGTCTAATGCCACCACTCGAAAAATAATGGAGTACATGGCACTGGACGACCAGCCGTTCAGCGTAGTGCAGGATAAAGGCTTCATCAACCTGATTAAACACCTGAGTCCACGGTACAAATTACCAAGTAGGCGATACTTTTCTGATACAGCGCTGCCAGAGTTGTTTGAGAAGGTTTCAAGCCATATACGCAAGCTACTCAACGCCACCAAATCTCCGATCAGTTTCACGACGGACATTTGGACTTCTAACGTGAGCTTAATGTCAATGTTGAGTCTGACCGCTCAATGGCTGGATGATGAATTTGAGCTACATCAAGTCCTGCTATACTGTGAAGAATGTATTTTTGATGTTTTATTCTCAAGCCAAGTAAATATGGTGTCTATTGTATGATTATAATGATTTCTTAGATAGAAAATCGGTATCGGTAAAACCGGTTTTGGCAGGTCAGACCCCCTCAAAAACCGGAAATCGGTATCGGCCAAGAATTTTGCAATCGGTGCATCTCTAGTTTTTTATGTTCTTAGATCAGAGCTTTAATATGTTGTGGTGTAAGACAAACCAGATAATTAGTTACCAAGAGCTCCAATGAAGTACTGCAGTTTCCCCGAAATGGTTTAAAGAATTAAGGATGCTCCAAAGCTAACAAGGCTACAATAAGGCACAGGTAAGTATGTATGCAATGCAATAATATATATATATAGGGAACAATAGGTGGCTTAATAAATCAATAATGGTAAAAATTGCACAACTTTATAACTAATAATAGCACTAACACGGCAGAAAATCTTATTGTGATGTTGGTATTTATTTATTTATTTATACCATTATTTAGAACCAAAACTAAATGAACTGACCCAATCAAATCCAACTTTATTTGTTGGCACTTTCTATTTGCAGTTAAACATTTAAATAAATCAAATAGCCCCGTAAAATGCCTAAAAGGGTGAAGTTTTCAATCAACCAGGGTGCCTGGAAATCGGCGACAATTTGATGAATTAAGAGTGATTAATATTGTGTACTACCACTTCCCTCCCCCCCATATTCACAGGGTGTGTCCCAAACCGCGCACTTCTATACTTCCAACACTACATTTAAGTGCTTAGTGCGCTGACACAGAAATTTCAGTAAAAACTCGGTGCACTGAAAGTACCCGGATGCTGCCCTAAACTCGACCAAAAATCTAGAGCGAAACGATGGACACTACACGCACTAAACGGACGCCATCTTGCTGACGTAGCGGAAGGGGAGGGACTTTCAACCAGTTTTTCAGAGCTGGCAGCCACCGACTCAGCGGTACCGATGCAGGCGGAGGCTGTTTTCTACTGTTGTAAGTATGAAGATATTTGATCATAATTCTAATATAAACTGCAGCATGCTTCTTATCTCTTCTATCCCTGATGACAGTTATGGATCTGATCATTTGTTGGAGGCTGCAGTAGAGTTAGCAACGTAAATGTTAGCAGTTTTAAAGCCGATTTCGCGGATCTAGATGGGCTATAAGTGTTAAAAATGATTAATACTATAGGTTCCGTATGTTTATTCATGATTGTTGAACCTCCAGATGAAGCACTGAGGGGTCTCTGGCGTAAACGAAATGGTCCTTGATCTGAAAACTGATTATAAAACACCGCTGGTTTAGAGAACCGGCCCGTTTCCATGGTTTCGCTAACGAAGTACAGCGTACATAAGTTTAGATAAGCGTCTGCAAAGTACCCATAAAGTACATAATAATGTTTGCTTTTATATAACCTGCCATTCTGTGTTCACCGTAGGCCACTGTGGCATCAAACTACCGAGCCAGCAGTGGCACTGAGGCATTTACCACCTGCGGGCTTGGATGCTGCTGTGGAGAAGAGGAGGCGGCAAGAGAGAAATGACTTAATTAAAATTTTAAATAAAATGTTTTCTGCATCCCTGTTTTAGCGTCTTCATTACTGCATTTCATATTTTAAATGATGGTTTCTAGTAAAATCGGTTTCCTGTTGCAGACGTGAAGGTATCAGTGTAAACACTAATAAAACACATGTATAATGTAACATACTTTAATTCAGTTAAGATATCTTTGCTTATTTAAAAGCTGTTTATTAGTGTTTTAAATTGTACTTTATACTAACAAGTATGGGGGAGACATGCAAAGACATATGAACGTGTGCTGATGGTTTCTATTGTTATCTACTGAGATAGATTAATACAGTGGAGGCCACGGTTCTTTGTTTCACTAATGAGGCCTTTTAAAAGGCATTTAATAGCATAAAAGTATGATGACATGCAAACACGTAAGTTAACGTGATTTTGGAAGAAAAAAAAAGTATATTAACAGAGCGGCGCTGCTAAGCTGGTACGTCACTACCGGTAAGTGCAAAACGTTAGTGCTCAATGTGGATCAGGACTTACTCACGATAGTGTCACTACAGAAGTTAGTGCTTAGTGCGCACTACGCACTACCTTCCAGTGCACTCATGTAAGTGCGCGGTTTGAGACACACTCACTGTGACCAGCACTGTACCAAGATGGCGGCCCTGTCAGCGGCCCTGTCAGCAGCCTCTCCTCCGCTCATGTCTTTGTGGAGACCCATACATGGTTCATTAAAAACATAACAGCTATTTTAGTAAAGTTAATAGACACCAATAGGAACACATATTTAATGATATATTACATGTTTCTGTCATTGACCGATGCTTTTGTTCCTTTATTCCCAGTATTTCACACTTGGCTTTTGTGTGGAAATAAACTGAACTTTCTTACACACTGGTGACCTTTTTTTAAACTAGTAACCCAGTGACAACATATTTTTTTATTCAAAATCGCCAGTAGAGAATTGAAGTACACTGAGGAAGGCCAGAGCCAAGGACTGCAGTGTATTAATAAATACCGGTATAAAAGGCTGAAGATGATGAACCTAAAGAGGACTACTCAACGAATCTGCTGCTTTTAAGTGAATCTCGAGGTTTTATTGGAGCTTTACTCCAATCTAAGCAGCACGTGAGTTTAATTCCTGCGTTAACCCAGCTAAAATGGCCCCCACCGGAAGAAATGGTAAACAAGGCATTACGTTTTAAACTGCTGTTGGAATGAACTAATATTCATGTTTTAGGAAGACAGAGTTCATGTATGGCGACTGTTTGTGTTGTTCCCCTTCCAGCAGCAGTGTGACCTCTATGACAGGCTGGTTATTGTTTGTTATGTAACCGGATATCTCTAATATCTCAATCCAGTTGGGACTTCTCTGTATTGTGTTATCTCTGCGTTATGTTCAAATTAAAACAATATATCACTTTGCATATCCCCCAACATGTCCTCTGTCCCAGCTGTCCTTTGTTTATCACACGAGCCAAAACGAGGTGAACAGACAAAAGAAAGAAGGTGATAATGATCTGAATATATGTAAACACGATGACGTATTAAAGTATCTGGGTCTTACTGGGTCTGAACGGGTGGTACACCGGGCTGGGGGCCCGTCTCTTCCAGGTGAGAAGTGAGCGGCTCAGGCTCACATCGTACGCGGCATTTCTGACGCGAAGCTCGGACACCAGCAGCAGCCTGGCCGGCCTATCCATCTGCGCCTGTCCGTCCTGCTCCGTCCTTCAGCCGGCTGAGGAGGCAGCAGCAGTCCCGGTACGGCTATGTCCGCCCAAGCATGTTCTCTCTGTGTTTCCGGAAAAGCTCCAAACCTCCAAAAAATCAAAAGTATTGAATAGCAGCCGTGTTATTAGATCTGGAACCTTATAGCGGATTGCAGCTCGGGATGTTTGTTACTGACAGATAGCGGTTTTTACCGGATGTGGGAGGACCTTTGTGTTGCGTTCAATGCTTCTGGAAAAGTCACATTCCCCCAATCCCAAACCGAAAACTTGAGCACTCGCCCTGAGCCCCTGATGACTAAATGACATCACCTGCATGAGGAGTCGAGGGTGACAGGCCACAAGGGCTCGAAATGCTTTAAATAGGATTGGGACAGCACTTTGAGACCTGCACTGCAAGGAGAGAGACGCCAAAACGAGAGGATTACAATTCTTAAAAAAAAAAAAAAAAAAAATGACAGAAGAGAAGTTGCTGCAGCGACGATTTGTCTGTAAGTATAAAACACTGCAGCCATGATTTATTGTCATGAATGTCTGAAAGAATGTGGCTAATAACAACGTAATATCTCCATCAACAGGGTCTGAAGACCAAACCAAAAAATTAATTTGTCTCAGGATAAAACATGAAGCGCTATTTACGGGCTTCCGCAACGCGTCCTTACAAGGATTTGAGTAAGTGTTGAGTTCTTGTAATCCATATAAAAGTAAATGGGCTGAAAACAAAAGAAAACCAGTGTTGATGAGCAGCATTTGTGTCTGTGTGCGTATGTGTATAGTGTTATCATTGCAGAAATGGGTCTGCAGAAGGTTGTGACCCCCAGCCAGGCTGCAAAGAAATGGGAAAACTTAAAGAAGAAATATAGGGTTAACCTGTTTAATGTTTATGCACATGGGTTGCTGGGTAACGACCCAGCGCCACAATACTGAAGAACATGTTTCACACGTCGGCTTCTCTCGGTAAACTCCGTGTTTCACGTGACATCGCAGTGATTTATGGGTAATTCCTTAGCGAAAGTTGGCATCGATGCTGACTTATGGAAAGGGGGCAGAAAGGGCTCAAAAATGTCCGCCATCATCCCTTGATCACTCACACAATTCCAATTGGAATACCACTGAACCCTCGAGCCCCTCGCGGGAGCGCGCCCGTGAGTGCAGGAGTGCTCAAGTGTTCCATTTGGGATTCGACCATTGACTTTCGCAATCCACCTATTTTACATCACACAGATTAGCGTTTACGACCTGAAGAACAACCGACTTCACTTTAAAGTGGACCTAACCGCAGCTGACCGAGCCACCTGCAGCAAGCTGACCGAGCGACCCCCTGTAAGCTGACCGAGCCACCCGGGATGTTAACTGGTTGGATTAAGATTGTGAAACTAATGGAAGCATCCAGTGTTAACTAGTTTTAACTAGCTGGTCAACCAGCTTAAGAAATGATGGAGGCTCAGACTGGACACCATCCCTGCTTCTAGGACACATCAGTTCCACCCACAAACCCTGCAGGTCTGCAGGACGAAGACGGATCAGCTGAGGAAAGAGACGCTGCAGCAGCAGAGATGGAGTCCACCATGAAGGAGACCCTGGAGATCTACAGACCATGAAGTCCACCATGAAGGAGACCCTGGAGATCTACAGACCATGAAGTCCACCAGGATGCAGACCCTGGAGATCTACAGACCATGAAGTCCACCAGGATGCAGACCCTGGAGATCTACAGACCATGAAGTCCACCAGGATGCAGACCCTGGAGAGCTGCAGATCATGAAGAGGACACCTCATGCTGGAAAGGAAAGCTTCAGATACAGACCAGAGAGGTTGGAGAAGATGGAGATCAGCTGATCAGAGGATGATGATGATGAAGATGATGTGTGTGTACAGTCAGACAGCTGGAGGTGTTTTTTTTATATTATTTGTGCAGCAAAAATGTGCATTTTTTTTGTTTTTGAACATGACTTAAACATGAATAATAAAGTGTGTTAAAGACATTTTTGAAGTATTTTGACTCTTCGTTGCCTCTTAAGAACATAAATAACCAGCGTCAGTTTAATGAAAATTACATAAAATTTTAATTACATTATAAATGTTGGAGATAAACACTGAATAGAAACATGATTGTTAAAAGAATTTTGACAGTTTTACTTTTTCATACAAGTTTTTATTGATATTCTCAGAATAAACAGCAGCAGCACAACGTTAAACATAAAATTCAATAAAAGAAAATACAGAATATGAACACGTGATATAATAAAACACTGAAGTTGTGGCAAAATATCTTCAAGTCATGTAGAGAAAGAATTTCACATCTTTGATGGAAATTTCAACCCTGAAACAAAATAACGAGCAATTGTGCTAAAAACTGTAAACTATGTTTAAATTAGTCACCAAGAGGACCAATGAGAGCAGATCCAGAAGTCTTCTTTATCTGCTGCAGGCCGTAGACCTCCATGAAGCAGATCCAGAAGTCTTCTTTATCTGCTGCAGGCCGTAGACCTCCATGAAGCAGATCCAGAAGTCTTCTTTATCTGCTGCAGGCCGTAGACCTCCATGAAGCAGATCCAGAAGTCTTCTTTATCTGCTGCAGGCCGTAGACCTCCATGAAGCAGATCCAGAAGTCTTCTTTATCTGCTGCAGGCCGTAGACCTCCATGAAGCAGATCCAGAAGGTTTCTTTATCTGCTGCAGGCCGTAGACCTCCATGAAGCAGATCCAGAAGTCTTCTTTATCTGCTGCAGGCCGTAGACCTCCATGAAGCAGATCCAGAAGGTTTCTTTATCTGCTGCAGGCTGTAGACCTCCATGAAGCAGATCCAGAAGTCTTCTTTATCTGCTGCAGGCCGTAGACCTCCATGAAGCAGATCCAGAAGTCTTCTTTATCTGCTGCAGGCCGTAGACCTCCATGAAGCAGATCCAGAAGTCTTCTTTATCTGCTGCAGGCTGTAGACTTCCATGAAGCAGATCCAGAAGTCTTCTTTATCTGCTGCAGGCTGTAGACCTCCATGAAGCAGATCCAGAAGTCTTCTTTATCTGCTGCAGGCCGTAGACCTCCATGAAGCAGATCCAGAAGTCTTCTTTATCTGCTGCAGGCCGTAGACCTCCATGAAGCAGATCCAGAAGTCTTCTTTATCTGCTGCAGGCCGTAGACCTCCATGAAGCAGATCCAGAAGGTTTCTTTATCTGCTGCAGGCCGTAGACCTCCATGAAGCAGATCCAGAAGTCTTCTTTATCTGCTGCAGGCCGTAGACCTCCATGAAGCAGATCCAGAAGGTTTCTTTATCTGCTGCAGGCTGTAGACCTCCATGAAGCAGATCCAGAAGTCTTCTTTATCTGCTGCAGGCCGTAGACCTCCATGAAGCAGATCCAGAAGTCTTCTTTATCTGCTGCAGGCCGTAGACCTCCATGAAGCAGATCCAGAAGTCTTCTTTATCTGCTGCAGGCTGTAGACTTCCATGAAGCAGATCCAGAAGTCTTCTTTATCTGCTGCAGGCTGTAGACCTCCATGAAGCAGATCCAGAAGTCTTCTTTATCTGCTGCAGGCTGTAGACCTCCATGAAGCAGATCCAGAAGTCTTCTTTATCTGCTGCAGGCTGTAGACCTCCATGATGACCAGAGCTTCAGTGGAGAGTCGGTCAGGTGTTGGGAGGACCTGTAGACACACTGGCAGACAAACAACCGTTTACACCAGTTTGCTTTATTTAGCTTCGTTTATAAGGACATTTATATTATTAGTTTCTGGTTTACATGCAAGTAAAGTAACCCTAACCACCATCATAACTTCACTAGCAGCAGGTGAGCTTACTTTTGCAGTGAGACGGTGTTGTTCAGTCCTGTGGTGGAAATGTGAACAGGTCTGCACCCAGACATTCCTGAAATGTCCGTGAGCTTCCAGAGATTTGTAGTTTCTGAACTGTTCATACGTGTGAACACTGATACCATAAAGGAGGTAGCTTATGTCCAGCGATGAGGTTGGAGGTAGTAATGTAGCATCGGAGCTCCATTTCTTATCTGTGGGGTCGTAAGGCTCTAAGTTATTGATGACAGTTTGGCCAAAAACTGATCCCGGGCCTCCTGTACAGTGTCCTCTCATCATTCTTCTTTTTCTCCATACTGGCGACTGAGTAAACGGTTTTAAAACGTAATATTAACTAAAATACTGCTCGTCGTGTTGCTTGTTTTTATCCGCGACGCAACCAACATGGCGTGGGGGGGCGTGTCGGACACAGACCTATAGGAAAGATTTACACATTTACCAGAAGCAGTAATGCCTGGTGGAAAACTTGGCTTCAGAAGTGAGGCTAGATGAACACATTTAGTTCAGACAACAAAGGGCCTGCATTTTCATGGGGACCAGAAATAAAAAAAAAAAAAAAAGTTCAGCAAAATGTTCACCCATGGTCATATGAACTAAAGAAACCCCAACGTGTCCCATGCAAGGCGGCAAAGGACATGCTTGCTAATGGATCCAGTAGCAGAAGGGAATCATAAGAGACTTGGTTCTTTCAGTGCAATATTCAATTTTATTAACTAGTTGCTTTTTAGTGGTGCAGGAATTACAGTTTCTTTAGTGTATGCACACATCACAATTCACACAGGTTTAGTCAGTAATTTAAAGAACCACACAAGTCCAGTCTGTGTGCCAGTTTTATTGGACTTTAGTTTCTCCCTCGTTGAGGTCTTTCCTTCACTACGATTGGTCCAAAAACCGTTTCTCGCTCTGATATAGCACCTGCAACACAAAGCCAAGTTTAAAAAGAAAAAAGAAAAAAGGTGGAAGAAAACTTAGATCAGATTTACGGGGCTTAGTTTCAGGATCGGTAGAAAATGTGATTATTGTAGATGGTGAAATATTCTGGATGCGTTTGAGGCTGTTTAAAGCTAGCAAACATTCATGGGCCGTTACAGTTAAATAAATTTTACTTTAACCATTAACTTAGCAATTGCACTTTTAGATCCTGAATATAAGTGTGTGTGATGGGTTAAGACTACATGTATAATGAGACCTTCATTAGGTCACACCAACATGAATCTGCTTCAGCTCTTCCCTTTGATGCCAGCTGTGCTTCATTCGATGTCTTATTGGCAGGGAACAGCAAGTTTGTCTAGATTTAACCATGAAGTAGTGCAAGAAGCCTGGTTCATATGATGGTTTACAGAAGTAATGGTCATTGAGCATTTTGTGAAAACTGTAGTGCTGCACCTACCCATCCCGTCCAGGTCGCTCCTGCCACTACTGCAGTCAGTATCACAACAGGAGCAGGTGTGATGAATGCCGCTGGCTTCCCTCCACCTGTCGGTTAAAAGCTCAGTTTAAAAAAATAAATACAAATCTGAAAACATGTTTGACGTTCCCTGCACGGTGCAGTGCATTTGATTTCCACTGCATGGCAATTTAGCCTGCTTACTTAAAAAAAAAAAAGTGACACTTTAAATCATCAAAACGATGGATCTTACCCGTTGGTAAATGAACAGGCCTTGTTTGTTGCACTGACTGGTGCAGCAGCAGCTGTGGCTTTCATACTGCAGGTGATGTAAAGCTGGATAGAAATGGTATATTTTACTGTAGTGAACTACAGTATTACAGGTAGATGGTGCAAAAAGGGTTGAAACATCTCACCACGCCGCTGTAGTCCTGCTCAAACCTAAACGCCTCCACCTGGAAGTGCAGCTTGTCATCCCGAGTCCGAGGCAGGAACTTGGAGCTGGAGCCTGTCAGCTGACTGTCGAACAGACATCTGAACACAAAGCATGTCTCATGCAAATCTGCATTTAAAAGAAGCTCTGGGAACATATTTAGAGATGTCTAGTAAGATTTAGGAAAAAATTCATGTTCAAATCTGACTTTTTTTTTTTTTTTTGGTAAGAGCATCAGAAATGGATCTTTACGTTCCAAAGAAGCAGAAAGGATTCTCTGCAGAAACTGGATCAGTTTCATCCAAAGCTTAAACGGACCAAAAAGTGACCAATCACAACAAAATCTGCAGATATCAAAGACAGCTGAGAAACAGGGACACCCTCCAAGACTGGACAAGAAACTCCAAAGTTAAAGAAATGCAAAAGAAAAAAAAGGTTCAGAATAATTTCTTTACATATCCACATCTTTTATTTATATTTTTGTATTAAAGTTCTTTCCATATATTCGTTTGTCTGAACATTTCTGTATTCATGTCTCTACATTTCCTCATTTAGAAGTTCAAGATTGTGTGGCCCTCTTATCCGTCCATACAGATATGAAGTTGCATCTTTTTAACTTTTAAAAACCTGAAGTCCCAGTTGTAAACAGATGGTTCCATTTTGGAAACTGTACCTGAACAGTGTGATAAGTGAAGAACTAAGTGAGGTTTTACCCGAGTTGCAGAGATAATGTTCACATTAGATATTCATACTCATCCTGACAGTGTTTACTCAAGCCTGAAATTCTTGTTCTCCAGCACCACCACATGTACTAATATTTAAACATTTTAACCAGTATCACAAATGTTCTCTTTACTACAACTCCAGAAGTATTGAAATAAACCTTGTGGATGCAGAGATGCTCATTTCCTTATGGATATGCAGATTTTTAACAGAGGCCTTAAAATAGACAAACTAAAAATAAATTGGGTTAAGACCATTTAATGTTTAGTGGAGCCTAAACTTCTTAGGACAGAATCTAGAAGTTTTTAAGCAATATGGTGCATGTCCAGAATAAAACGACATTACTAGATTCAGAGGATTCATGACACACACGTCAAAAGATGAGTTAGTCATCTTCCATATAAAATTCATTCCGTTCTGTACAAAACCACTTCAACACGTCAAACCGAGAATCTGGATTCAAATCCATCCAGATAAGAAGCAAAGTGTACTTTATAAAAATTCAGTAAACTAACCCGCTGTTTCCAAGAAAGCTGTATCGAGGGACAGTGTCAGCATTCGGGACAACAGTGGCCACACAGCTGTCCACATTCACTCGTAGAGGAACATGATGAAACTGCTTAACTGAGGCTTCAAACTTCATTATGTCACCCAGCAGGAACTGAGAAGATGGCCGAGGGAGCTGCCAGTCGTCTGACAGACAGGACAAAGACTTTAAGTTTCTCATCGGCTACTGAGCTGCTTGCAGGACTTTGTAAAAGGTGAGAAAAACTAAAACCCACCAGTCATGAGTTGCAGGGAGAAGTAAAGACTTTCCTCTGAGTATTTGCTGTCGGTGAATGGAATCCAGGTCGGCTTCAGCAGCCCACTGCTTACGTCATGCTTCCTGGAACGGTTGAGAAGAAATAAACTGCAAACAGCTGAACAGCACACAGCGGCTTACTGGTTTGCTTTGAAACAACCAAAGACAACTTCACCTCTGGTAGTGGCACTCGATACTGACTGAGACGTCACTTCCTCGAACGATGGACCCGTCTCCCAGAGGAGTGGGGGTGTAAAGTAATGTGAATGCATAGGTCAGCAGGTCTTCAGACATCTAAAAATAATCAAATCATGCCAATAAAAAGTACTTCTGGTTGCAAACTAGTTTTAAACTCAGTTTAAAATTCTAGAGAGTTCTATAGAACTCCGAGTGCAGACCTTTACCAAGCAATTTTTTCTATTTACTTTATTTAGTTTTGCCAAGGATTGTGGGCATTTTTATTTGCGTTAGAAGCACTAATGTTAAAATTACCCCCCAAAGCCAAAATCTTGTAAGCAGTGGCCATGAAGGACCAGAAGTGATATCCCTGCATTAACCCTTAAAACTCGTATTTGCCATTTTTATTTATTTTATTTATGTAAAAATGCATGTAGAACTTCAGCCCTTTAAGCAAAGTCAACATGCAGACTCTCAGGATCACTTCCGCTGTCAGATTATGAGGCTAAAATGACTTAAAATTAATACATCAATAGATATAACACCATGAAGACCTGAAGGCATTTTTACAAATGGTGCTTTGTAGAAAGCATTTGTAAATTTAAATCTTCTTCTGTATGGTCCATTTGCAGTTATTTATGCCTCCATTCACCCATTATCCTCACAAAACCAACTCAGATGTTTTTTGGCGCCACCGTGCATCAAAAACATCTTCTTGGCTTTATTCCAGCCACAGAGGACCATTATTTTTCTTCTTTTCAGACCCACTTCCTGCTCACCTGTTGAGCTTTTTCCATCATCATCATCATCATCATCATCATCATCATCATCATAATACATCAGTTTAAGCCAGGGGTGTCAAAGCTTGGGTCCTGGAGAGCTGCTACCCTGCAGGGTTTTGTCGTCTCCCTGCTCCCACCACCTGATTCAAAAATGGATCCACATACTTCTTGTTAACTTCGTCACAAAGACCTGTTAATTTCAGTCAGACGTGTTGGACCAGGAAAATGAAAAAAGAAAAAACTGTAGGATAGCATCCCTCAAGGACACCATTGATTTGTGGATTTACCATATAGCCTCTGAATAAACACTACATTGTACGGCTGGATGTAAAGCTGCCGGATGGGATATAAATGCCTGGAAAGCATCCATAGATCACCTAAAGGTTAAGCTATTAATCACAACTTACACACACTACTGTACCTGGGAAATTTGATACGAGCCCTAGTTTTAAGATTTAAGTTGGCCATCTGCCAGTAACTCCTGTACACATTTACATCTTACTGGTACCACCAGCCCCAAAGACGTCTGATTCAAGAGTTGGTTTCAGGGTCAGGGCTGCATCTAAAGATGATAGAAGCTATTTTTGTGAGCACAGAGAAAATAAAGTGGTGATACAGTAAACAGAAAAGGAATGAACTGACTGATTAAACATTGATTACAAAATGTCAGCTCTAGAAGAGGATTGAACTTTAAAACCCACCAGCAGGTGACTGCCACAACCATGCAGCTCGGACTCAAAGATCATGATTTCAGCTTCAGGATCCTCGCCTACGGCAGCACATCCTCCCAGTGTGACATCTTCAGTTAAGACAGGTTTACCGATCCCCAGCAGGTCTTTTTTGGCCTCCACCCGGACAGAGTTCTCACCACAGATTGCCCCGACGCTTTCAGCCCGCATTGGCACCTTGAGCTCAAAATGTGGAGGGAAGAGGGACTCCTCCTCTGCTGGTGGCTCAGGATACCTCCACGCTAAAGGTTCTCTGGTGAACTGCTTCTCTTGCTGGACATCTGGGGAGATGGCAGGATGTTTGTTGAATTTCTTGTAAGAGTATGACAGTTATACACTAGTTTAACAGCAGTTTGCAAGTCCTTATGGAAATCGCAAAACAAAAACTATTTAAATTTACATCTTTAAGAAGCCTGGATGAAGTTCAGCTAAACTGCTACAAAGTCTGAAAGTCTCTTTGTAGAAGCCAAGAGTCTTAAAACGACAATAAGGAGAACTTTTACATCCAAGCAACAGATCATGGTGGAGCAGGATGGGTGGATGGATTTCATAAACGAAAAAAAGTAAGACCACAAATAGATGTCGTTTTCTTTTTAAAAAAAAAAAAAAAAAAAAAAAAAATCAACTGTTTGAAGAACATTTGCTTTTGAGTAAAAAAATTCTACTTTTTCTTGTTATACTCTTGATAAGCAACATATATTCAAATTGACTAAATACCCAGAATTTCAAGTTTTAAAAACAAAACAAGAATTTAACTGAGGATCAAAACTGAATTGTGTTCACATTTTAATTTCTTTAGTATAACCTGTTAAGAAAACATGAAGGGAGAAAATTTATCACCTCTTGCTGCTATAACAGTTCTTTCTAGGCCAAAAGTGTTCCTGTGTGTGTGTGTGTGTGTGTGTAATACTGATGAGATATGAAACTTTTCCAGTGGTCAATTAGCTGCCAGTTGAATAAACATTGAGTTCTTAAATTGTAAATCGTGTGTGTGTGTGTGTCTGATCAAATGTGTTTTTTAAATTTGTGCTTTTATGTTCAACACGTTGTGCTTCTTTTCTAAAAAAATTGCTTTGTAAATAAAATTTGATTTAATGGTTCATTGCAAACATCTTTATCTGAGCAGCAGCAGTCGGGTCCACGCTTCGTTTCTCTGGGATTGTTGTTGCTGCCCAGCTCAGGTTTAGGAATTACAAACCATCCAAGCTTCCCATCAAGGTCAAGGGACAAATAGTCAAAACAAAAATACCTTTGACTTTTTGTTTTGACTATTCATCTGTCTCCAGCTTAATGGAATGAGATTTTCACGCAAAAATGCACAAACAAATGACAAATACTGAAGCAGTTTCAATGTCGTGGGAGAGAAGCCTCTTCTATGGAAAGACTCTCAGGTATGTCAGGATACTAATGTTTGATAATGAATGTACTACAGAGACAGACGTCAACCAACTATGTTAAAGTCAAAAACTCTGACTCCAAGTATCTGTCAAACAAAACAAACTGTGATGATGGTTAGCTTCCACTAAGCAAAGAAGGCTTACGTTCATTGATGCCATCTGAAGAGTTCAAAGAGTTTAAAGAGCCATGAAGATTAAATTTACTCTAATTTGAATCATGTGCTGTTCAATACCAGTCATGAACTCCATCGAAACATTCCTGAAACATTCTGCTTTAAAAACATGAAATCTAGTTTTACTCATGGGCTAAATGACATTAACTCAGCGTTTCCCATTACAAACACAAACAAGAGTGCACAGCTCACATGCTGTTCCACACCTACCCCTGGGCTGCTGAAGTTGAGGCTTGTGTGGTCTCGGAGTTTCACTCCTGCTGGCTGGAGGTACGATGTTCGGATTTACCTTCCAAATAGCAGCTGCTACAGCTAAAGCTCCACAGAATAAGCATAAAGACAGCCTGATAAACAACATCATTTCTGTCACACGTTTGTTCCGTCTCTTCTTCTGAAACAAAGTGCTCTGTGAAAGGAATGTGGCTTTGTAGACTTTGTAAACATTGGCCCTGCCCACCATCTGATTGGCCCCTGGTCCTCCAGCTGTACCTCGTTTAGTTTAGCCACACCAGATTCATGTGAGTAGCATTCAAACGTGAACTTTTTGGATTTGTCATTTAAAGAAATAATAATAAAAACTGTTAACCTGAACTTTGAGGAAAGAAACATAAAATGCACTTCAGTGCATTTCTAAATGAACACGACAATGAAGTTATATTATTTTACATATCAATACAAAATTTTCATGACAAGTAAACAAAGACTGAATTTCATTTCAATTCAACAAAAAAAAGTTTTTAAAGTCACAAGTCTCGACATTGTACAGCCCATATTTCTGAGCAGAATTAACAGGGTAAAACCAAGTTTTGTTTTTCGTGATGTAGAGTCATACTTGGTATGTCATGAGAAAATTTTAAAAACCTCACAGGCCCCTCCCCAATAGGCGGGTCCTCACCTTCCAGGCACAAAAGCCACGCCTACCAACACATATGAAGGGATGTGAACTTACCTGGTGTAGATCTGCTAGTTTCAGACTTCTATTCTTTCCCAGAGTTTCTGATGAAATCTTTCTGCAAGTGTAGCTGCCACAAGCTGCCGCGAGTCTGCACAGCTTTCCGGAGCCCCTAAGAGGCAGCTAACAGGCAGCTAACAGGCCGCTAACAGGCCGCTGACAGGCAGCTGACAGGCTGCTAACAGGCAGCTGACAGGCCGCTGACAGGCAGCTGACAGGCAGCTGACAGGCCGCTGACAGGCCGCTGACAGGCCGCTGACAGGCCGCTGACAGGCCGCTGACAGGCAGCTGACAGGCAGCTGACAGGCCGCTGACAGTCAGCTGACAGGCCTCTGACAGGCAGCTGACAGGCTGCTAACAGGCAGCTGACAGGCCGCTGACAGGCAGCTGACAGGCAGCTGACAGGCCGCTGACAGGCCGCTGACAGGCCGCTGACAGGCAGCTGACAGGCAGCTGACAGGCCTCTGACAGGCCGCTGACAGGCCGCTGACAGTCAGCTGACAGGCCTCTGACAGGCAGCTGACAGGCTGCTGACAGGCAGCTGACAGGCCGCTGACAGTCAGCTGACAGGCCGCTGACAGGCTGCTGACAGGCAGCTGACAGGCCGCTGACAGGCAGCTGACAGGCCGCTGACAGGCCGCTAACAGGCAGCTGACAGGCCGCTGACAGGCCGCTGACAGGCCGCTGACAGGCCGCTGACAGGCAGCTGACAGGCCGCTGACAGGCCGCTGACAGTCAGCTGACAGGCAGCTGACAGGCCGCTGACAGGCCGCTGACAGTCAGCTGACAGGCCGCTGACAGGCCGCTGACAGGCAGCTGACAGGCCTCTGACAGGCCGCTGACAGGCCGCTGACAGGCCGCTGACAGGCCGCTGACAGGCAGCTAACAGGCCGCTAACATCGCTAACGGCTCACACTGATACTCTTCTGGAGGGGAAAAGTCTTCCACCTCAAAGACGCTCTATGGCGTAGCTGCTTTTTGAATCTCCATTCCCATCTTGCTTGACTGAGCTGCTGTCTGTCATTCCTGCCTGTGTATCCCAATTCGCCCACTCTCCGCCCCCAGATCACCCCACACCTCCCACCCCAACCCTTGCAGTTTCAGGATTTTTTCAAATTTGGCAGTGGGTGGAGTTATGCAGAAAGGGGGTGGAGCTACACTTTAAGCCAACATGATGATGTCATTCCATTACAACATCAACAGCTTCCCAAGTCACTTCCACAGCTGACATTATCAATGGAAACCTCCTCTTTTTGAATAACAAACATTATAGGAATGTTTTATGGCTGCGACTGTCAAGCTTAAGCTTTTTAAATCCATCACAGTAACGGTTCATGTGAACACCAGCTGTTGCACACATGCTGTCATAGACCCCCTGATGTTGTTCCCTGTGTTCAGTTTTTAACATGAAGCTGGTTTTCAGTCAGATCAGTGTAAAATATCAGATTAATGCTCCGTCATGAAACACTACCTGATATTTAGTAGGCAGATCAAAGCTGTAGCACAGACACCACCACCAGGTTTATCTTGAATGAGCTCAGCTCAACAAGCATCCAGAGAATCTTAAATCTGAGAGATTTTCATAATTCCAGTCGAAGTCTAGGGCCAGATCAAAATTATTTCTCTTTTCTTAGCTTTTTAACTCGGTGTGTATTCTCTTTTCTTGTCATTTTTGGAGTGATTAGTGATTAAATGTATTTATATGCCTTCTAAATCTTATTTTCATGATGTTTCAATATAAGCTGTGGCTTTTAATAGTGGATATGAAATTAACTAATTTTGCTGTGGTTTTACATCTAATGTCACAATAATTCCACAAAAGATACTTGTGTCAGACATGGACCTCACGGAGATAAGAGAAGGTTAACATAACTTTATTATAACTGAGAACAAAACAGAATCTTCTTACTTAGGCAGGCAATGGGAGGGCTGTCTGGAGCTCCACGGGGTGAGTACAGGAGAGGAGATGGGTCCGTGCAGGTATGAACGTCAAGGTGCGACGTCAAGGGCGTGAATGTGGTGCTGGAGAATGTAAGGACCGGTGAGCAGACGGGAGATAGGTGTGACTGATCAGGGGAGATTGGCTGTAGTGTAGAACTGGAGTGAATGTGGCAGAGTGAGAGGATCAGGGACAGGTGTGGATGATCAGGTGTGGATGATCAGGGGAGGGATTACTGTGGAGGATGACAGGGACTGGTCTGGGTGCGACTACTTGAGCTATTAAGTGCAAAGAGCTGCAAAGTGCAGTCATATGAAACTGTTATTCGTTATATGGCCATAAAACATATAATGGACCCTAATTCTAAAAAAAAAGGGACTCTGTGATATGTAAATAAAAACAAAATGCAATTACTGCAAATCTCACCAACCCATATTTTATTACCAATAGAACATAAACAATATATCAGATGTTGAAACTGAGACATTTTAGCATTTCATATAAAATATGAGCCCATGTGGGATCTGATGGTA
Source organism: Melanotaenia boesemani (assembly GCF_017639745.1). Taxonomy (NCBI): domain Eukaryota; kingdom Metazoa; phylum Chordata; class Actinopteri; order Atheriniformes; family Melanotaeniidae; genus Melanotaenia; species Melanotaenia boesemani. The sequence goes on along the minus strand of NC_055691.1, from coordinate 587,332 downwards.
ACAACGCACAATTGTTGGAACAGGGGCAACAGATCAGTAACATGACTGATGAAAGAGCATTTCAAGGAAGCAGAGTCTCAAAAGTAAAGATGGACAGAAATTCACCAAACTGAGACAAATTGTGTCAAGAAATTTAGGAACAATTTCAGAAAAAGTTCTTCAATGTGAAATTGAAATTGAAGATCCCACGATGTATAGTGCATAAAATATAAAGATTTAGAGAATGAGAAGGAATCTCTGTATGGAAGGGATAAAGTTGAAGGTCAAACCCAATGCTGGTGATCAGTTAGGGCTGTTTTTAAAACAGATATGATTCTCTACTGGAAATCATTTCATGATCTCAGGAAGACTTTCAGAAACCACTGTGAACACAGTTCACCCTGAAAACCATAAATGCAGGTTAAAGCTCCATCATGCAACAAAGTCTTAAGTGAACAGGATTCAGAAACACTGCTGTCTTCTCTGGACCAAAGCTCATTTAAAACAGCCTGAAGCAACGACGTCCAATCGGTTACTCCATTAATGTGTTTATTCTCAAATCCATCCATAGAGCCACTCGACTCATTTTTCCCATCTTGCCTCACCATTTCCAGCTGTCATAACAGAAATGACGCATGTTTGGGGCCATGTGTTGTATTTTTTAGGCTTGTGTTTTGTATGTTTTGTCTGTTTAAATGTTGACAGTGCACTTTGAGCTCCTTACAACTGTTTTCCAATGTGTTTTTTTTATACTGCAGATGGCAAAAAAACAGAACTGGACTGAACTTTTCATACCAAGCATGCGTTAATTGCATAAAAGTAATATTAACGCATTGAGCTGACTCCTCAGGACTTGCCTTACTCATTGGAGGTATTTGGCTGTGGCTGCTTTTCTTGTGGCCTGTTCAAGGTTGTTATTTACTTGTGGGATTCCTATTTATTTTTGAATTTATAAATTATTATAAATTATTAGATCAGAAAGACCTGTTCTAACTTCTCTGTTCTCTATAGAAATAATTAGTGCAACCAAGGTCACATTACTCAGACTAATACTAAAGTTAGTACAAACACACACACACACACACACACACACACACACACACACACACACACACACACACACACACACACAGAGACAGACAGATAGAGACATTTACAAGTTTTTCTAGTGACAGAGTCCTGAGAGAGAAAAACAAAATAAAACTAACACAAAAACAGAAAGGAGGATAAAATTAAAAACTCTTTCCAGAAACAGGTCATTCAGTCTCCACTGTTACATGTTCTTCCGGTCATGCCTTGAGCATAAACTGTAATCAGTCATGATCACCAGAAGATCATCAGGAAGGCTTCAGCTAGTTAAAATAATAAGGAATTAAAATGTGTATCTTTTTGTTTTTTGCTAAAGATACAAATTGAAATTAGTTCAGAGGAAGAAGGAAGAAGCTCCCAGCTGCATCTGTCGGGTATATAGGGACGGGGCTGTAAATGAACTTTTGTGATCATCAGCCAATTTGGCAAGTAGGTTCATAAAGTTACCGATCAATCAGAATTTCCACTCGCCAAATATTCTGGAGGAGATTTTATTTATCAATCACAGGCTTAAACAGAAACTCACTTCTTCTGTTGCGGGGTAGTTCAGTCACCATCAGCAGCCACACACTCTCCGTCTCTCATTCACAATCTCCATCTCATTTATCCCCTGCTGCTGATTGGGCTGTACCATTCCCCCAACAGGTGCATCCTCAATTATAACACATTTCTCTATTTAAATTCCTTCTACAAAAGCTAAAAGTATTTACACACTATATACTTAACACTACAATCATTAAGCTAAACCAAAACCCAATATACAAATAAACTCCAAAATCTCCCTGCCGCATGGGCTCTCCCAAATCATCAAAAGATATCCAGGCCACCTGCAAACCATTTGCCCGGTCACCCTGGAGAGGCCATGCGCCAGGTAAGTAAAACCCATTACTCCATTAAATTACTTATGGACTTCAAATTTACACACAATGTTCTGCTTATCACTGTTAACAGCTGTCTTTGCAGGTATCTGTAAAACAAACCAGTAAAATAAACAGTTCAACCTTTGTGCATGATTGTAATTCTTTTAAAGTACCAAAATGTCATTTAACGGGCAAATGTATATGAAAACCAATTAGTGTGCTATACAATCTATTTACAAGTCCCAGGCAACGTAACGAACCTCAGCTTCGTTACAGTACAATTGAATACATGTAATAATACATGTTTCTCTAATTTGTTTTTATTTACGTTTCTCATGAAACATTCATGAGATAGTGCTGTCAAAAATAACACGTTAACGGCATTAAACTAATTTATGTAATTAATTGAGTTAAAAGTTTTAATGTAATTAATGCATGACAAGTCCCACACATCCGCCATTGCTCTGTAATGACGATGGGACATGGAGAAGCCTGGTGGAAGGGATCAGCCGGCTGGCTCAATGGATGGACTTGAGAATAAACTCAGCATTAATGGAGCAACATGGACGTCGCCTCCGTGGAGATTGGGGGTGTTTTAACACACACTCTTTTCCCGGTGAGAGGGTTCCACATCCGCACTTTTCCCACATTCTTTTTAAAACTTGTGACAGCCCAGCTGTGTTTTGTACCAACGTGTCTGCTCTAGTCGCTCTCTGGTCGTCTCTGTCGGTGATCAGCTGATCAGCTTTGCTCTCTTGTAGCGTTTGTTCATTGTTCAGCTGAGAAGGAGGAAACTAAATAAATGTCACTGTGCCTCAAAAACAAGAAGTAAATATGTTTTTTATTGTCAAAAAGTTACATAGTGCTACTTTAAAGATATTTTCTCCAGATGGTTTAATGATGGAGAAAGTCATTTTTATCACAGTGATCTCTTTGGAAAACTGAACTGAAATTTCTGATTTCCTTCAAGAAAATCTGGACAAAGAATTCTAAGACTCATAAATAAAAACTCTTTTATTAGGTAATATTATTTTGTTTATACCAGATTGTGTGTGATGTTTTTTCTTCTTTGCAAACATGGTGTGAAAGTAGTAGATGTTGTTCAGACAAAGGAGGGTCAAGAGGTCATGAGAAGACAGGTGAGTGCTGCTTCTCATGACCTCTCACCAACAGCATCCATTCACCTTCCTTCCTCCGCCTGTCCTCTGTCACTGATGGCAGACTGTTCCAGTCACGCTGAAGCAGAACCAGCTGCTGCCACTGGTTTCATGAATCAAAAACTAATGGAAGGAGAGCTGCAAACATCACCACTTTTAACTTCCTAAATTGCATAATGATTTAGGAAGTTAAAATCTGAACTTGAAAGACACATCCACATACCTCTTTGGTGCTAAAGTGCTGCTAAAATTAAACTTGTCTGACACTGTCCTAGTAAAGTAATATAACTGAACACATACAACACGATGCAATCATGGAAAATTTTAAAGATATTTGAACAAGCAGAAAGGCAACTGAAGTAGAAGATACTCTAAAAGATCCATGATGAATTAATGATGGCTCTGTCCAATCACAGAGAAGTATTTCTAAAGATCCCAAAGAGCTAGCACATTTTCATTTCCAAGATAAGGGGGATATCATGCTCACTTATATTTTTTGGCCACTTCATTAAAGGAAGAGATTTTGTTTGCGTGCTCATGTACAGTCTTACATAACTGCCTCTTATCAAGAGTGTAATTCTTTGCTTTGAGAGCAGAATTCCCCCTGTAATTGTCTGGATGTGATCCTATGAACAACCTCAGCCTGAAGCAGTTATTTTAGCATCTTATCACCACTTGCTGGGTATTTTGACAGTTTTTTTCAACAATCCTGAAACAATGTGCGAGCAGCGATTTTGGCAGCACACAGAAGAAAGCAAATAAAAGAGCTAAAAACTGGATAAAATTACACTTGTACAAGGAGCAGTGTATCTGAGAGTGGAGACCCAGCTTTGAGGAGTATATTTACAATGAAGCACAGACTTTTACAGATTGTACAGTCTGTACAATATCTGAGCTGCTCTTTAAATCAAACGTGCTTATTATAAAAGATTGTTGTGATGATAGATCCGCTGATGCAAAGCCAGGGCACATCATCAGTGATGTATCCACTGGGTGTTTTGGGTCTCTCGAACATCAGACACCCTCATGCGACCCAGCCGAAGTTGATCAGGTCTCAGCATGTGTCCTGGCAGCTCACCCACAGATCGGTTCTCTTTATCCGGAGCCACATGGAGGCTTTTTCTGCTGCCTTTATGCTGTTAGAGATAGCTCCCCTCCTGCTTCCATCTGTGGCAGCACCTGAGGCCTGAGTCTTAGCAACATGCTGGGGGAACTTGAGTTGCATGCCTAAGTCCACTGTCAGCTGCCAGTCCTGTGCAGTGTTTAGAAGTCCTGATGTTTCTCTAGATGTTGCTGTTGGCTTGTCTCTAGCTCTGATGAAGGTGTGCTTGGTGTACTTCCTAGGTTTGGACCTTTGGGATGTGGCAATAGTGCCACAGAAGCTGTCTGCAATGGTCTTTAGTACGTCATGATTCACCCCGAGCTTTTCGGCAGCAGCTCAATATATGCTCTAGGGTCCCCTTCCTCTGGGAAAGGGAGCATGATGGTGTGTCTGCCAAACCCCAGCAGTACAGATTAGATGGGCTGAGAAGAACATCATGAACAGCCTGGACAAGGAACTTGATGTGGTGTGGCTCTGCCCGCCAGAGGTCAGTCCATGTGATTTTTCTCTCCACTTGTTCCCATCTAGTCGAGGCACCTTTAGATAATTTATTTCCAAACTTTCAACATTTTGAGATTAACAAGGTCTAAGTGATATGATCATGACCATGGGGGTTGCCTGGGCCGAGATCCCAACCCTAAAATTGGGGTCGCGTTTTGGGTGGGGTGGGGGGTCCTGGGGCCTGGGATCCACAGGTGGGGTCCTTCAAGGGTGTTGAGGACCTGTGGGAACAGGAGCTAAAGACCCCCGAGAAACGGGACCCCAAATGTGCCAGATCGCACACCTTTTCGGGGCCGTATCTCGGGGAGGGAAGGGACTTCCTCGAGAGGAAGGGGCCCTCGGGCCGGGATCCCGACCCCAAAAAATAGGGCTCAAATTCAGGACAGCGGACCGTCGGCAGCATCTCAGACCATAAATCTCCAACAGTCTCTGTACATCAGGGGTGGATTCAGAGGCAGTCGACTCAAAAGTGTCCTGGGGCCACGGGAGTCCAGCCCCCTGGGAATGGCCCCTGAGAGGGTGGAGGACCCGTGGAAATGATGGCCCAGGGGCCAAAGGCCTCCGAGAAATGGGATGCCAAAGATTCTGGATCACGCACTTTTTTGGGGCCTTATCTTTGCAAGGGGGTGAAGTTTCGGGACGGGGCCGGTAGCGTTCGGACGGCCCGGGATTTGTGAGCCATTTTTGTTTTTTCTTTACAAGTTCTTTGCAAGCAAAGGTTAGGTTGAGCATCTACCTGTCACGCAGAAGGTGTGTGTTTTGAATCCCAGCTGAACTTTCTCTTTAGTTTCTTCTTCTTTTTCTAAGTTTAATTTTTTTAAATTCTAGATTTCAATCTATGAAGTGGTGCGGTCCGGGGTGGGGGCAAAAAGCCCCTCTCTGCCTTCCTTGGCTCCAGGCCATGAGGGGGCGCAGGTCAGTTCCACTACCCAGGTCTGCCCAGCATGGGGCATCACCCATAGAACCCATTGTAGATCACCCAACAGGTGCAGACAGGCTGGCTGTTCATTTGTGAGGTGGCTCAATGGGATAAGCTGATGCCTTTTGTATTGGAGGCGCATGTTCAAATCCCAGGCAAAGCACTTTCTTTTTTTTCCGCTCTCCTCTAAGCTTTTTTTAATTTTTAATTTTTTTTTATGAGCAGAGAGCAGAGAGCAGCAGGATGAGGCACAACCAGAAAAACCAGAGGACCACCAACCAATAGGTTTAGATTGAAATCTGGAACGAGTCCAGATTCTGATCTAAAGGTCATATAATAAATGAGAATCTGGAAGCAGTTTGGCCTCCGGGCCAGTGCTTTTAGCTGAAAATGTGGAATTTGCTGGGTTTTTCAATGGGGACTTTATCTTGGTGCCCCCTGGGACCCAACAGACCATGTCCCTCTCCGCAGGGGCCCCGGGGGCCCGAGTTATAAACACATTGGGTTTAGATTGAAATCTGGAATGAGTCCAGATTCTGATCTATAACAGTGGGCCAGTGGTAGATGAGAATCTGGAAGCAGTTTTGCATCCAGGCCAGCAGGGGGCAGTGTTTTTAGCTTAAAATGTGGAATTCTGTTTTTTTTTTTAATGGGGACTTTATCTCGGCGCCCCCTGGGCCCCAGCAGACTAGGTCCCGCTCCGCTGGGGCCATGGGGGCATGTACTTTATATTGTAGTGTATTGTATAGTGTAGTGTATAGTGTAGTATAGTTTATAGTGTAGTATATGGTGTGTAGTGTAGTGTATAGTGTAGTGTATACACTACACACCTAGGTCCAACTGGACTCAACTGGACACAGTCTAATTACCACTTAATTATGATGTCCCATCTTGTTTGAATTTTTGCTTGTGTTGTTCTGACTCTCAAATGTAAGTGACTTTTGGTAAAAGCATATGATTGTAAAATAGAATAGAATAGAATAGAATAGAAGATAGTTTAGATAGTAGTTAGTAGTTTAGATAGTAGATAGTAGTAGTTAGATCATTTAGTTTAGATAGTAGTTTATAATGTAGTGTATAGTGTAGTGAAATAAGTGTGTTGTAGTGTATATTGTAGTGTATATTGTAGTGGGTAGTGTAGTTTATAGTGTGATGTACAGTGTTGGGTAGTGTATAGTGTAGTGTACAGTGTAGTGTATAGCGTAATGTAGTTTAAAGTGTTGTGTATAGTGTAGCGTAGTTTATAATGTAGTGTATAGTGTAGTGTATAGCGTAATGTAGTTTAAAGTGGAGTGTACCGTATTGTGTAGTGTGGTGTATAGTTTATAGTGTAGTGCAGGGTATAGCGTACCTTAAGGGCTCCCCTTTGTTGTCATACCGTTATTTTCTGAGGGGAGGCCCCCTTTTGTGATTCAACAATCATCTCCGCCGTTATGACTGGTCCCATACTCACCTCTTCCTGAGAAGTGACCATTTGGCGGTATGTCTGGTAGCCTGAAACCTCTTTGGCTGCTTGATATGCAGCCCAGTTACCTCTTGCTGTTTGTGTGCTCAAGTTTTCAAGCCCCTTGCATTTGATAATGGCTACCTTCTCTGAAAGCTGCAAAACCTCAGCCAGCTGTCTATTTCTTCCTCATGTTCAATAGCTTTTTCTCCCGCTGTCAAAAACCTCACCCCTAGCCACTGACCAAGTTTTATGTGGGCCGCACTCATTGCATGTGCTGAGTCAGTGTAGATGTTTACCTTTTTACCTGCTCCCATCCTGAGATCCACTATCAGCCCCATTACTGGCCACTGCATACCCTGCTTTCAGTCCTCCAATCAGATACCTATGACAGCTCCCATCTGTGAAGAAAGTTAAGTCAGGGTCGGGTGTCGGGTCAGCTGTTAGGTCAGGTCTGGCTTTGTCTTCCCCTGTCACTTGGTCAGCCCTGTTAATCCCCTCATTTGTAAATGTCAGATTAGGTGCTTGCAAAAGTCTGCTTAGTCGTTGCTGTCGCAGGGAGGTCAGTGTGAATATCTTCGAGTTGACGTATGCTACCACACTATGGTATGTCAAAATGTGTAGGGGGTGACCCATGACCACATGAGCTGTTTTCTGGATTAGCTTTGCCACCCCTGCGACATGTGTGCACTGATGATGTCTCTTTTCCATGTTGTCCATCATTATGCTTAAATACATCAACACATTTCTCTTACTACCCCCTTTTTTCTGAAACAGCACACCATTTGACATCCCTTCTGTTTTAGAAACGTCCAGATAAAATGGAACAGAATAATTGACCAGCCCCAAGGCAGCTGCCCAGGCCAGATCCTGTTTCAGCCGAATGAATGTGTCCTCAGTCTCTACAGTCCACCTCGGTTTGGCTGATAAATTTCTCATGCCTTGTTCTCTGACTAAACTTCGCAAAATGTGTGTTCTGTTTGTGTAGGCAGGAATGGACGGCAGGATTCCTGCTGAACCCAGTGAGACCCAAAAAGGAGAGCATTTCCTTAACTGTGATATGCTTTGGGTGATGAAGAATGGAGTTTCGATGGTCAACAGAAAGGCTGGAGCCCTGAGCTGAAAGAACACGACCCAAAAAAGAAACCTGCCTCCTTGCCATCTGAAGTTTGGATCTGATAACTTTGAACCCACATTGGGCCAAGTGAATGAGAAGCACCCTAGTGGCTTCCAGACAAGAGTCCGAAAAGAAAAGAGTGCGAAAGAAACGTGGTACAGCCTCTGCAGACATTTTATACCAAGCCAGCTGTTGTGGCTTCTGAGCTTCTGCTGTAGCAGCTTCCAAGGTTGTGGAAGCAACACCCCAGGGCTCCATTTCTGCCCCACCAGATCTCTATCAAAGTGGTCTGCTTAGCATTTATCCTGATCCCTGTCATAAAACAAGGTGACATGAGGTGGATCGGGAGGAGGAACATATGGTTTGAGGAGGGAGATCCGGGGTTTCAAGGCATGGAAAGCTGACAGTATTCCAGTGTGTTCAGGAGTCTCTGGCTCAAGTAGCCCCCAGTAGATATCAGCCAATGGTTTGGTTTCATAAGCCAATGTCCACATGTTAGGGGCGCATAACAGGTCCAACCAGACCCATTTGGCAATGACACCACCAATCCATCTGCCGCACACAAGATGGAGGCACCTATCTTGACCAACAAGTCCCTCCCCATCAGGCTAACTAGTACTGATGGAGATAGAGCAAATGAATGGAGGACCCTCTGTCCTCCTAGCTGAACAGTCAAAGGTTCAGGGACTGGCAGTTGTTGTTGCACCACAGAGAACCCTACTACAGAAACAGAGTCTGATGTAAGCACTTGTTGTAATGGAGCCTCACGCATGGTGGAATAAGTGGCTGCCGTATCCACTAAAAAATGGCAGGCTCTTATTCTCCACTCGTAGGTCCAGCATGGGGGCTGCCTCTCCCCTGCTGACCAGGTACTTCTGTGGCGTGTGTCAATATTGGTGCTGTTCCCAGCCTGGGTCAGCTTCCTCTCGCGGGTACTGGCGACCTGGGGCAGCCTGTGGATTTGGAACGGGATATCCACCTCTTATTTGGCTCCCTTGGGCACGTCCCCTGCCACGGTCTCTATGCCCCTGGATGCAGGCCCTGACCCAATGTCCATATCCACCACACACATAACAGGCTCCTTCCCTTTGTCCCCAGGGACTACCTCCTCTCTGATACACCCTACCTCCACGATAACCACCACCACGTCCTCTCCAACCATGTGACCACTGTGAGGGGCCCTGACCTCCTTACTCCCCCTGGGGAGGAGCTGGGGACGGCCCAGGAGCAGGGGCCTCGACCACCATTCATTTACCCTCTGTTTTACCCTGTTTGTTTTCTGTAGCTTTCTGTCTAGTTTCCCCCAACTGAAGTTTAAGGAGCTGCACCTCCAGCTCTTTGACCTCTGCCTCTTCTGCATCACGGGCTTGTTTGAGAAGATGTAAAAAATGTCTCTCCCAGGTAGTCATTTCACTTCCAGGAAGATCTGGATTACTTTCCATGGCTGTTTTTAACTCCCAAAGGGATTCATTCTAAGATGGCCTGCCTAAATCATTCTAACTGCAACCCGTGTCCTGGATGCAGCCCTGTCTGCTTAACCCACATATCCTTGCATTTAGACAAATATTCACGTGGACTGGTCTTTTTGTCCCATGGAAATTTTGGAAGAATTGCTGAAACTGGCAACGGATATTTCTCCCTCATAGCGTCTCCTATCTTAGCTATTACTCTATCCAAGGGGGTAGAGTCACGATCAGTCAGGGTTTGGGCACAGGTTTCTATGTCCTGTCTGTCATGTGAGTTCATGCATCGTCCCATAACTGCTCTGAGGTCCCCAAGGGCCAATGTCTGTCCAGCCTTCAGTGAGTCCAGTTGTTGGAGCCAAAGTCCACCTCATTCACCCGAATGGGGGAATTTTGTCCGCCAACACTGTCACGTTGCCCAGAGCTAAAGGCTTGTACCTCATTCCCTGTTCTCCCCTTATTAATGGATACTGTCCCCTCGATTGCTCGTCTTCTTCTACCCTACTCCTCTCACCCTCTTGAAGTCTGGCCACCTCCACAACTTCCTCTGTTTCCCGTATCCACTTCTTAAGAAAATCCGACTTTTCCACTATGGGATCTTTCCCCGTAATCTCTCAAGTCCTAGTCAGGTGTCCCAAGACCTCATTTTGTCCATCCTGGCTACCAGGATTGTTTCTGTTTCCAGTCTGACTTCCCCCTTCACTTCCCCCACCTGCAGCACCGTAAGCAGACTGACTTGGGCTATCAGCACCAGCTCTTTCAAACTCACTCCTTATCCCTCTTAACTGAAACCCCTGCACTGTCCCCGGTCTAGGCTGGGACACGTGAAGTGAGGTCATGACAGGAGGCCCTGTCTCAAGAGCTACTCCCTGTAGCTCAGGAGCCAAATCAACCACAAAATTTCTCCTTTCACATGATGGCTTACTTTCTGGGGCTGGACTGTTCCTGGCCCTCCCTGAAGCCCCCTTTTTCACTGGAGTATATGGTGGTGGTTGCTCTGGTTTGTTAAAACTAGGCCCTTTAGGCTCCACCTCCTTGTTCAGCTGTTTTGCTCTCTGGCATGAAAGCCACCAATCAAACCACTTTTTCCTTGCCTCCTAGATCTTTATTCCATTTACCTTTTCCCAACAATTTCACCTGCCCATCCTTCTGTTGTTGTTGTTGAAAGGTCTCCACGTACTTCTGCCACTTACCTCCCTCCTCGTACAATAAATCTTCAGGCTCACCCAGTCTTCCTCCAGTACCCCTTTAGACTCAAGTAAAACTCTCACTGCTTCCTCCACCTCGTTTTTCGCTTTTCCTTTTTCTGTCAAATTATTTAACTGATTGATAGGTTTCCACCATTTATCAGATGCACATCTCGAGTAATCAGGCTTTCCCTCTTCTTCTGTTGATTCAGCCACCTTTTTCTTTATTTATTTATTAGAATTCACGATATCTTAATCCTCGGGACTCAAACCCATTTTAATCTTAACAGAATTCGGGGTATCTCAATGCCCCGGAACTCAAAACCTTTTTTTTTTTATCTTATCTCATACTTTGTTTATAACTGGAGAAATCCAGGGAGATTTTCTAACCTCCACAACTTTTGTAATTCACTTTTTTCTTCTCGCTTTTTTTCAGTTAGCTAGCCCCCAGAGTTTCCCTCCCCTCAGCAGCAAGCTGGTTTGTACAGCATAACGCCTGAGCACCACGGCCAGTTAATTCTTTTCAGTGTGTATTGTTGTCACCGCTAAGTTTCAACACACTTCCCAGAATCAATACACGACGTCCATACTCACTGAGACACTGCTGATATTATTATTATTATTATTTATATTATTATTATTGCTGAATAGTTCTATGTAATTTTCCAGAAAGTGGTCCAGTACTACAACTCTCCTTTAGTTTTAAAGTGTTCAATGCGCAAAATTTCAGATGACAAAAGGTTTCTGCATACCTTTCTGTGGTTGCCGACCAGGAGAGTTGACGCATTGGTTCCCGCTTTCTATTTAATCCCAATTTAATAAACACTCATTTGTTTTAATAACAGGCTTATCTCCTTCCCAGACGAGCCCCCAAAATTGTAGAATCCCCTGATTCCCCCAGGTACGTTGATGGTAATAAAATCACTTGAGATCAATTTCAATTTTTAATAATCTTATTTAGAAGCAAAAAGGTTGCATGAGCAATTCACCAGATATATCTGGAGACTCTTAACTAGAGGCAGGAACAAGTGCTCCGAGATCCAAGCAAAATCTAAAAACTCAGGAACTCACCCAGAAGTACATGTATTCTTCCTGCTTTTTTAGTAAGTTTAAGGTGGTCGTGTGCAAGAACAGTGGAGATTATTTTGGGCTCATGGGTGCCGAGTCAGACTAGGAGGACAACGGTTATCCTTTAGAAGAAATTTCTTGGACAAAACATCTGATTCTCATCATTCTTGATATCTCTGACAACATTCGAATCAGACACATTAAATACACATCAAGTTCCCATGAACAGAATAAACACTGTTTACACAAGAACACAAGAAGTTTTTCACGTGTTTGAGACATCGTGTGAGCTGTCCAGGTGGAATTAAAAGTTAAATATCAAGTCATACTAGTAGGACAATGCTTATCTTCATGAAGAAGGTTCCTTGACAAACCATCCAATTCTGGTCTTTTTTTTATTTCTCTGACAATATTCTAACCTCACACATTCAACAGTCACATTCTGGGGGTTATCCCATCTTTAATGTCTCTTTATTAGAGATACTCCCCCACTTTTTCATCTCCCTCTTTTCGTATCACCATCTGCTTGTACAGCTGCACAGTCGGGTATATCCACGCATGACTCTGTTGTGTTGTCCTTTAGCCAGGCCTCCGACAGACAAATTAAAACTGCACTTCCTGTACAGCAGTTCTGTACCGCTCCTTACAAGCACCTCCAGTTTCAAATTTGTTTGGCTGTGAGTTAACATTTCCCATAAGAACAGAGGACAGAAAAACCACGGTAAAATAAGTTTTAGTTTGGATATTTGACAGACATTCGCACTGTAACCACCAGCTCTGTTTTAGGGAGCATCAACAAACGATTCATTCATTAATTTTCTACCGCTTAGTCCATTAAGGGTCGCGGGTAAGCTGGAGCCTATCCCAGCATTTAACAGGTGAGAGGCAGGTACACCTGGACAGGTCACCGGTCCATCGTAGGGTTAACACTTAGGGACAAACAACCATTCACACATGCACTCACTATAGGGAGAATTTAGTGACCACTTCACCTAACATGCGTCTTTGGATGGTGGAAGGCACATTACCCACATTAACGTTTCTGTAAAATGGAAAATCACATAATGGATATGAACAATATTTACTGTCCATTTAACCCAGTGTCTCCAAAGAAAACACGAATTCTGACCTAAACAGAAAGAAATAACACATGCATCTTTCTTGTTATTTAGAGGCTTCCATATCTTCTGGATTGTTTAATATTTTAATGGAAATTTTATAATTTCGGCTCTGCGACAGACTGGTGACCTGTCCAGGGTGTACCCTGCCTCTCACCTGCTAAAATGCTGGGATAGGCTCCGGCTCACCCGCGACCCGTAATGGAATAAGCGGTCAAGATAATGGATGGATGGATTTTATAATTTCTTGAGAAAAATTAAATATATTTTGCAACAGCTTCTAAACCAAGCGACCCAGTCACTTCAAACTCTCTCTATATAAATATATATATATATATATATATATAAATAAATATTTCACCATTGCCAACACAAAGGATCTGTGGAGGATAACAGCTCTGTGGACAACAGTTCTCTGAAAAAAAACACCAGACAAATATATATCTTTGTAAATATTAACATTTATTTAGGTACATAATTTAGTATTTTCATTAACCCATCCCCACCCCCCTCCCAACCCTTTTCACAGGTTTCATGTAAGTATTTCAGCTTCTTAACGCAGCATTAAACCAAGCTGGAGGACACTAAAAACTTTAAGACAGTCAACCACTGTTGGTTATTTCTTTACACCGTTTATGGACTAAAGATCACTGGCAAAGCCAAACCCAGAAGCAGTTTGAAAAAGTTGCATTTGCTTTGATATTATTTGCATTTTCTATTATTTTCCATAAGGAGGCATTTACAGTCACATTGCATAAAATCATACGCTGATTGTAAAACATTTTCTGGGGTTTAATTTTTTGCCGTGATTAGACATTGATGCTGCTTCCTCCTGCAGGTAATGAATGATAAAATTATGTAATGCAAAAACAAGCAGACATGAGAGAAAAAAAAAAAACATCCCCTCATATCACAGATGCACATACTGAATTAATGTGTTTCAGGCTTGAAAAAGGAAAAAAAAAAAGAAGTCAGTAACTTAACATTGTCAGTCATGTTTGAACCCCATCTGAAGGCTGGAGCAGAGACTCAACTGTAACCTGTTGACAAAAAAATAAAAACTGACCTATCCACACCCCTAAAAACTAATCCCCATCTATTATAGAAACTGTGTGCAAATAAACAGTTTTAATTACATAAAAAAAAAAATAAATAAAAATCCACGTGAGGCAACCAAGCAGCCGCATTTTGGTCATTGCGTAAGTAAAAATAACAGCTAAACTACACTTTAGTAGTAAACTCAAAGGTTAGAAAAGAAATGTGGTAAGAAAATAGTGTTATTTTGCATTTAAACCAACAACTATCAAACACAAAGAGGATCCTGCTTGTTTGGTCGTACAAGTCTCATTTTTAAGTATCTCAAACAAGGAATGAAGGGACCTCAAAAATATTTCCCAAAGAGTGCATAAGTACTCAGACTCCCGTCAGTGGAGAGTTTTTTTTCTATAAATTAGTGACAGTGAACTGGAGCTGTATGACAGGTTTAAGTGTTTTTTAATGACACAAGAGAAGCAGAAGAGTTCTTACCATGAAGGTGTGGGAGTAAGGTAACAGTTTGACAGGTGAGGTATTGCACAGATTAATTAGAATAATTATTAAAAAACAAAACAAGAACAAAGCAAAAAATAAATATACAACAAATTCATACATTTACAACTGTAGTCTGATTCTGGAAGGTTTTTCTTTAAGAGAAATAGTAGTGCCAACGATCGGGGTGGATGGGGAGGTTGAACAGAGATATTCACTAGTCATCCCACTCGTCATCGTCCTCAAAGTCCTCATCTTCATCATCATCCTCATCTTCGTCTGGGAAGAGAAAAATTTTTATATAAATATTTATATATATATATATATATATATATATATATATATATATATATATATATATATATAAATGAAGTAAAGACTATGAAAAGTTAAATATGTCACCAAGTAGTAGCTTTAAAAGGGGAAAACAATGCAAGTAAATCCACCCTGCTTATTATGAGATGGGGAGCAGTTCTTAACTATCTCAACATAAACAATATTCCTTCATTCTACATGACGTGATAAAGTCTCGATATATTTGAAAATCGAGTTATATCTTGCAGTTGGGAAGTGAAGCCATTCATATCTTAGTTTTATGTCTTTGCTTTAGAATATAGAGCAGTTCATATTTAGAAGTTTTTTCATGTGGTAATCTTCCAACTCATGTTATAAATATATTTCTGAAGACGGAATAAAAAGCTGGAATTTAGGGTTAAATCACAATATTTGTCAGAAAAATTGCAATTAGATTTTTTTAAATCATCCAGGCCCACTGGTCAGATGTGATAATTCTGCCCGGACTTGTTGACAAGCAAATGTTAAACAAAATGAGATGTGATGAGATTAAGCTTCAAAATACAAATTCTGACATTTGTCTATCATATCTGACATGGCGGAGACCAGAAATGACAAGGAACTGTGTGTGTGTGTGTGTGTGACTGGTGTTTCTGTGACAGACAATTTAACAGCAATGCCAGATTTAATGGAGAAAGGTATGTTTCACTGATTAGTTTAACTACTCCTGCTACTAATTTAATCTTTCCCCTTTTTAATATATACCATACCTTCCTAATGAATATAAGTGATTTTGTTTGTTTCAAATAATAATTTTTTTACATCTGCTAATCCAATAATAAATCTAACAATGATTGTTTTTTTGCAGATGATATGGTTCTGTTGGCTTCATCGGGCCGTGATCTCCAACTGTCACTGGAGTGATTCGCAGCCGACCAGGATGAAAAATCAGCACCACCAAATCCAAGACTGTGGTCCTTAGCGGGGAAAGGGTGGCGTGTCCTCTCCAAGGCTGGAATAAGATCCTGCTCCAAGTGGTGGAGTTCAAGTACCCTTGGGGTCTTGCTTGCGAGTGAGGGAAGGATGCAGCGGGAGATCAACAGGCGACATCGGTGTAGCGCCTGCAGTGAAGCAGACTCTGCATCGGTCTGTTGTGGTGAAGGAGGAGCTCTGCAAAAAGGTGACGTCTCAATTTACCGGTCATTCTACATTCCTACTGCCACCTACGGTCATGAGCTGTGGGTAGTGAATGAAAGGACAAGATTGCAAATACAAGTGGCCAAAATGAGATTGCTCAGCTGGAATCTCCCTTAGAAATGAGAAGCTTGGTCACCTGGGAGGCCCTCACAGTAGAGCCACTGCTCCTCTGCATTGCGAGGAGCCAGATGAGGTGGCTTGGTCATCTGGTAAGGTTGCCTCTTGGATGGCTTCATGGTGAGGTGAGGTGATACTGGCAAGTTCCACCAAGAGGAGACCCCGTGGAAGACTCAGACCACAATGTAAGGATTACATCTGTCAGCTGGCCTGCGAATACCTTGGGATCTCACCCGATGAGCAGAAAGAAGCAGCCTGGGAGAGGGAAGTCTGGGCCTCCTGCCCCCCACGACCCGCCACTGGATAAGCGGTAGAAAATGGATCGATGGAAGGACATCTGGTAATATCATGTCACTAAATGAGTCCCATTTACTTGAACTTATGAACAGGAAATTCTGAAAATGCCTTTTAAAGACATTTTTTAAAAATTTATATTGAGAAATGTCTTATAAGCTACACTGTGCTCTTCAATTCTTTTTGTTTATCTGGGTAAACAGAAACGCAAGCCGCTTTATTTAGACTGGAGACATGAGAAGTAAAAAAGAATTTATTTCTGTTTTATATTTTGTGCTGAGACGTTCCTACGGCCACCTGGTCAGTGACTGAAAGAACAAGATACAAGTGGCCAAAATTTGATCGCCGTCAAGAACTTTTCAGCAACTCCATCAATAGAATCTCCATCCAAGACATGGACGAGCGCGAACAGCACGATGCAAGACTCATGGACAAGGCAGATGAGTAGAAGCCATTCATCATTCCAATTCCACTCTCAGCCAAAATCTACTGGTAAGACAAATTCCCAACATGTCTTAAAGTACTTTCATCATTCATGTGTGCATTGTTCTCTCAGTGCAAATTCACTTATCATTTCTTCACCCAATTGATATCAACATTGTTTTTTATTTTAATGCCATTATATTTTTCATATTTTCATAGTTCACAATATGTTTTAATCCATCCTACATGTTAATAAATGGGGTTTTGTTATAAGTGGCTGGGATTCCTTTCACTCTTCACAAAGTGGTTTCTCAAGAAGAAAGTAATGAATGCACAACCTTGGTTTCACCATTTTAAACCTAATTTACTGTCTTATAGAAAACCTCCTCCCTCCTTTTAGGCAAAGACGTGGTGACCCTGTTATAATGATTTTTGAAGCATCAACACTACGTGTTGTAGTGTTCACCTGAAGAATGGATGGCTTTGCTCCTCTTCTGCATCACTTCCATGAGAGCACCCACAATGCCTGCAGCTGGAGCCAGTGTTGGAAGGCTGGACTCCGGATGATCTGATACCTAAAGACACATAATTGGTCCATTACAGCTGCAGTCTGATAGTCAAACATCTTGACATGGATAGCTTAAAAAAACAACACAAGACAGTATCTAAAAATTACAATTCTAATGCATTTCTTTCTTCTTTTTTTCCTTTTCTTGTTTTGTTTTTGGATAGCTGATGCTATTCCACAAATTGGAAAAGTGGTGTAAGGCTTTTTGGAGGGTTTTTGTCTTTTATTCAGTTTATTTCTTTTGAAAGAACAAACAAAATATTTAAAAAGACAAAATTAACCATTATTGAGCCTTTACTTATAAATCACTTATAAATGTTTTACCATAACTAGTTTTACTTGTCTATCAATTTAAACTCTGGTACGTAGTTTAAAGTCTGCACTTTTGGCAGAAGTTGAAATGTAGACTACATGGCTGCAGATTCTGTGTCATGTTAAATCTGTCATGCTGTGCCTGTCGATTCCAGAGGGTTAACATAACAGTTAAGTTGTCTCTGAGAAGGAGGCTAGTTTTAAATGCTGTGAAAGTTTAGCATAATGACTGATGAGTGAATCACTACTAAATGCTTACAGTCTTGAGCTGGATTCCCTGTCGGATCTGGTCCAGCAGTGCATCTCGTCCCGTACTAGAGGCTGGCACTCGGTGGTTCTGCTCCACCTTTTTCAGCTGGGCTCCTTCTCTGATTTGCTCCAGCAATGCTGACTTCCCACCTGGGCTTGGAGAATGAGGCGAGTCCCCGCCTCCACTGACACCATCCAGCTCCGGGGGAGGAGGGGGACCAGGTGGGGGAGGGGGAGGAGGCGGTCCGGGGGCACTGCTCGCAGGAGACTGTTGGGCCAGTGGGGGAGGTGGAGGGGCTTGTGGAGCAATGGAGGATGATGGAGGTGGAGGAGGTGGGGGAGGCTGGTGGTGGTGGTGGTGGGGTGGAGGAGGGGGCTGGTGACCTCCCCTGTTGGGTGGTGGAGGGGGAGGTGGGGCCCCCAGAGTTCCTGGTCTCGAGGGAGGTGGGGGAGGAGGAGCTGAAGCTGGTGCTCTGGATGGAGGAGGAGGAGGAGGAGCTCCTCGACCCCCTCTGGATGGTGGGGGTGGGGGTGGGGCAGAACTCTGAGGAAGTGGTGGAGGAGGGAGGCCACCACGGGAAGGAGGTGGAGGGGGTGCTGCAGTGGGAGACAAGATGAGTTGGAATCAGGAGCAGATCAAGAACTGTCACGTTTTCCCCCTGGTGAAATGCCAGATGGCCAGTCAGTCTGGTTCATAGTAAATCACAAGAAGGGATAATGTTTCATTTTTATTATATCAAACAACGTGGCTACATGTATCTAAATGATTTCAGACCTTTCAGCTTATTACCCAGTTGGGTGTAAAGAAGCAGCTGACCAGGACATCTGATCTCTCTCTTTTAGAAGATAAAGCTTGCCAGTGCATATAAAATATATGTTGGACATTACAAAGCTGGACAGTCCAGAAGACACTTGTAAAAGAGGCCATAAGCTGGATTTATACTCATGTGGCACAGAATTTTGCGCTGTTCGTTTTTAGATTCCCATCCTTCTGGATCAGATGACATGGAAGAACGCCATCAGGGGGGTATGCAGAGATGGACCGATACTGTATTTTACATCGTATGGGCCCTTGTAGGAATAGATGATCGTATCATTAGTGCCCTAAAACCCAGACAGCTCAAAGCGATTTCTGCAGCAGATGGCAGGGGGACATCCAGCGGAGATTATGCAGGGAAAAAAGCCATAAATATTCTTGCCTGACTGCAGTGGTATTAACTGTGTGTGAAGAAGCACGCGCATGTGGAAAGAAGGCAACGATATTTATACTATCATGACGATCTACACTTGAGGTTAAAACAACTATTTAGAAGTCCCAGCGAGCACAGACCTGGGGCCTCATTAATCAAACTGTACGTAACAAAGCAAACTCCAGGTCTGCTGCACAAAAAGCAAATGCTGCACACTTCTCCTTTTAGATTTATCAAAGCGTGCACATGCACGTCCTACACCTGTTTCCATTAATAAATTAGAATCAACTCTAAAGCGGGCGCCTTGCCCCGCCCACATGGTGGCTATAAATGGTCAGGTGGACGCCTGTAATACATATTCATCACACTTCCATGATGGCTCAGCAGTGGAAAAGGAGGAAAAAAATTGAATTTTTCGGAGTATGAGACAGAGAGCCTAAAGGACCACATTGACAAACTTAAAAATGTTTAACTGGTGGACACGGCGTGGACGTTACTAGTGTAAGAAAGACAAAATACTGGCAGCAGGTGAAGATGTTGTTATCCCAGTGTCAGAAGGGAAGACACACCAAAGACATCAGAACATCCGGCTGGATATCTCAGTCAGTAAAGCATCGGTTTGTCATGCAGGAGATTGAAGTTCGATTCCCACAGGGGTGAATCACTTTGGAGAAAAGCGTCTTCTAAATGACAGTAATGACTCCTGTAATTTAGTCATTTGTTTTAATGTATAAAGTAAGTGTCTAAAGATACATCTGAGACTGGTAGCAATTTATTTAGTGTTAAATAATATTTCTTTCTAGTTGCTGGGTGCCCGGGGCTCCAGCTGGGTGGGCGGTGCAGAGGGACACAATCACCGCTATTAACCAGGTGGACAGGTAGCTGCAGGAAATAAAGACCGTCTGGACAGAAATTAGGATAACAATAAAAAGCATTGTGTAAGAATTAATAAAAGGAAATCCTCCTCTTGTGTGTTTCATTAGCGTAGCATCACTTCTAGACCTCCAGCCTCCAGTCTGGTCCCGCTCTGCTGGACTGAAGGACCAAAGCTACTTTCCACACTGACTGCTACATGCTGGCAGCAGACTGGCTCCTTATTTATCTGGATGGGTTTTATAACATGAAGTTTTGTTTCACAATGACAGAACATGTTTTAGTGGTTGAGCTTCTTATTATTATCATCTCCCTTTTTCCTGGAAATTCTGTTCCCCGTCCCCCCCCCCCCCCCCCCCCCCCCCAGCGTGCGCTATTAAGAGAATTAATGTGGAATGTGCGTCTTTATTCCATCCATCCATCCATTTTCTGCTGCTTATCCGGAGTCGGGTTGCGGGGGCGGCTGCCTAAGCAGGGAAACCCAGACTTCCCTCTCCCCGGCAACATTCACCAGCTCATCCGGAGGGATCCCGAGGCGTTCCCAGGCCAGCCGAGAGATGTAGTCCATCCAGCGTGTCCTGGGTCTCCCCCTCTTTCCGGTGGGACGTGCCCGGAACACCTCACCAGGGAGGCATCCAGGAGGCATCCTGACCAGATGCCTGAGCCACCTCATCTGGCTCCTCTCGATGTGGAGGAGCAGCGGCTCTACTCTGAGCCCCTCCCGGATCACCGAGCTTCTCACCCTATCTCTAAGGGAGAGCCCGGCCACCCTGCAGAGAAAACTCATTTCGGCCGCTTGTATTCGCAATCTTGTTCTTTCGGTCACTACCCACAGCTCGTGACCATAGGTGAGGGTAGGAACGTAGATCGAGCGGTAAATCGAGAGCTTTGCTTTTTGGCTCAGCTCCTTCTTCACCACGACAGACCGATGCAGAGTCCGCATCACTGCAGACGCTGCACCGATCTGCCTGTCCATCTCCCCTCCATCCTTCCCTCACTCGTGAATGAGACCCCGAGATACGTGAACTCCTCCACTTGGGGCAGGACCTCATTGAATCGAATCGAACGCCTTCTCCAAGTCCACAAAGCACATGTAGATTGGTTGAGCAAACTCCCATGTCCCCTCAAAGACCCTGAAGAGGGTGTAGAGCTGGTCCACTGTTTCATGACCGGGACGAAAACCACACTGCTCCTCCTCAATCCGAGGTTCGACTATCCGACGGACCCTCCTCTCAAGCACCCCTGAATAGACCTTACCAGGGAGGGTGAGGAGTGTGATCCCCCTGTAGTTGGAGCACACCCTCCGGTCCCCCTTTTTGAAGAAGGGGACCACCACCCCAGTCTGCCAGTCCAGGGGAACGATGTCCACATGATGCTGCAGAGGCATGTCAACCAAGACAGCCCTACAGCATCCAGAGCCTTAAGGAACTCTGGGCGGACCTCATCCACCCCCAGGGCCTTGCCACCGAGGAGCTTTTTAACCACCTTAGCACATTGGGGAGATGGAGGTGGGAGAGCCAACACCAGGGTCCCCAGACTCTGCTTCCTCATTGGAAGACGTGTTGGTAGGATTGAGAAGGTCTTGGAAGTATTCCCTCCAATCTCCTTGAAGCCGTGGACTCAATGTCCCCCGCCTCACCCGGGAACTCTTTCTGACAGGGGACTCCGTCAGATGTTCCCAGCAGACCCTGACAACATGCTTGGGTCTGCCAGGCCTGACCGGCATCCTCCCCACCATCTAAGTCAACTCACCACCAGGTGGTGATCAGTTGACTCCCCTTTTAGTATCTAACGTGGTGTGAAAGGTAATAGTGGATTGTGTACAAATGTGACATTTCACACCATTTCCTTGATTTTATTCTGGCCCGTTGGTGTCGCCATTTCCCATTTTGCTAGATTTTGTGAGTACCCCTGGGTCAGAGTTTGCGTGGAGGTAGGAACATTTTCTCGTCAAGTATGGTTTTTATAAATCCCAAAAGTTGACTATATTTCTCTTACGCCGGTTTTTGTTCCTACACAAGCTTTATAAATGAGGTCCCAGGTCTCCTCTCCTGAGGCAGCAGGCTTTACCTCATGTGCTGCATGTTTATTTTTTTACCTGAGCTTTGTGCTGCAGCCCACTTCTAGACTTCATAGGATAAAACAAGATGGTTTATAACTCACTGGAATTTTCACTCTACTTAAAACTCTTTTTTTGACTTTACAGATCATATGTCTGTTATATCAGCTGATCACTCTGATTGATCAGCTGTTATGTAAAATCATTCCACTATCAGAGATCTGAAAACGCCAATAATGTGCAATATTTAATTTCATAACAAATATAATTTCCTTTAGTGCACTCAGTAAAAACCTACAACAGAGACCCGGGGCCTGATTTATAAAGCTGGCGCACGCCAATTATAGTCAACTTTTGGGATTTATAAAAACCAAACTTGGCAGGAGAATGTTCCCACCTTCACGGCAACTCAACCCAGCCGTACTCACAAATCTGGAGAAACGGAAAACTGCAACACCAACGGTCCAGTATAAAATCAAGAAAATGATGTGAAATGTGACACATTTGTGCAAATCAAATATTTTCACATCACATTATATATTAAAGTTATTTGCAAAAATATGTAAAAAGGCATATTTGATATTGATACTCCTGAAAATGGAAGGAAAAAAAAAGATCAGGATTTACAAGAGAAAAGGAGATATTAAAAAAGTTATTAAGGTCGGCAACCACCAAAAAAATTTCTAGTGAAACAAAACTTACATGTTATAAAATACATTCACACTAAATAAGGCGACAGTTTGCTGGCAACATGTACCAGACAAATTAAGTTCTAAACTAATAATTACAATTAAAATGACATGGTCTGCGTGCAAAAGTCCTGTCAGGCTACAAACAGGGTATTCCCCCACCTGTAGCTATTCAGAAAATTGATGGTTGGATATAAAACGGCACCCTAGTGCGTAAAGACGCATAGTGCCTTATCTTGCCCTGCTAGACAATATGGCGCATGAGAGACTCCGGAGTGAGCAGATTTTCGCAGACCAGCAAAGACTTGCATGGCTCATGAACCGGTTCCGACTGCTGTGTGCTGTTGGACCTCTGTGATGCTTTGGGCCCGGCGTTACAGAGACGCAGGAACCACGCCGTACCAGTCCCTCTGCAAGTGCTGACAATAGAGGGTTTTCTGGCAACCAGTGTCTTCCAGAGGGACCTGGCTGACAGGTCGGGGATATCACAGGTAACCTTCAGCCGTGTTATGCTGCAAGTGTTAGATGCCATCAATGATTTGCCACAAAATTACATTAACTAGGGGCAAACAAGCAAGCAAAACAATGCAGTTGCTGCAATGCCAGGTTTCCCCAATGTAATCTAAGTTGCAGTAAGAGCATCATGTGAGAACAAAATTTAAAAAATTAAAGCTGCAAGCAGCGATGAAGGCCCTCGCACTTACGGCGCCGCTCTGGCCTATTGCACCGCCCCAAGCCGGCAACCTCCCTCCTACAGCACGACTGCTCTCGCCCGCAGCTGTATGCCCATTTTTCCAGTGTTTTGCTTTAAGGGGTGATTTTCCTCATTAGAGGATCAACTGGCACCTCAGTCTGACCTGTGATGACATCTGAAGCGTTCATGAACTTGTTTCTAACAAACTGTGTTGAATTCTCACAAACCAGAGCATGATTTTATCAAGAGGAAAATTCCACGTGGCCACTAGGTGGCGCTAAAGTCATTTTTCATGTAGAACCATGTTCAGGTTGGAACCAATGCGAACAGGAAAACATCACCTCCATTGGTCAACTGACGGCAGGGTTAGAGTCACTTCCTGATGAATGAGTTTGAATTAGTTTTACAGGGTTAAAATGATGCGACTTCCTGTTTCCAGGGGGCGGGGCTATGGCGTTGACAACATCTCGACATGAACAGGCTTTCTTACATGTTATGTTGTATGTTATGCATGCTATATAAATATGCCACATTTAATCAATATCAGTCAAAGCAGTGGTTGGAACTGAAAGATGAAATAATTATAGGGGGCGCTATAGAGCAATATTTTCAGCATACGTCAATTTGAATCAGTTCCAGGCCACTGGCCAGGGAGACCACTGTCCTCCCTGCTGAGTTTGGTGGAGATCAGGAGTACATTGGGTCAGTTACAAGTACTTCCTGTTTTATGGCGGTGAACGCCAGGGTTAGGTTTAGCGAAGGAACTTGATTTTTTTTACTGTAGTATCATGAAAGGTTCTGATTTGATCTGAAGCACTTGTGAGGGTCATTCCTGAGCAGCAGTACCCCAGTGACTAAAAAACGCACTTCCTGTTGTAAGTGGGCGGCGCTTAGGGCAAGACCAGAAGTGGATATATGTATCTGTTCAGGAGCAGACCCTGAATAATCGAGGTTTGATGGTGATTGGATGAAAAATGAGGGATTTATACAGATTAATGATGTCATGGCGTCTTATCCAAGTTTGCCATGGCGCCATGGTCTCGCCCTGCAGCGTAGAGCAACAGTTTTCACTGGATATCATCACCAACTTGTTTTCTGCTGTCTGACCCAGTTTGGACCTGGTTGTGTCCAAACATGCAGAGAAATGTGTTTTCGAGTAAAAAACATGACTTCCTGTCGCCAGGGGGCGTGGCCAATTCATAACCCAAATATTGACATGTAGATGTGTTCAGGATGGGACTGGCATCATACATGGCCATTTTGGTTCAGATATGCTGTTTAATGTGGAAGTTATATCACTTTCGTTTTTCATGGCGAGAAGTTAAACTTTGAGGCCCCGCCCCCTCTATGCCCTTTCTCCTTTGAGAAAACATACAATAACTTTTAAAGACACATGCCTTCTGAACATCCTGAGCCATTTTGGTGGTGGTACGATAAAATCTCTAGGAGGAGATAGATTTTGAACGTTAGTAAAACACCAAAACGGTGACTTTGACCCAAAATGGCCGACTTCCTGTTGGTTTTAGGCTGTTGCTCGAAGAGGATTTTTTGTTCACCCCAGCGTTTAGAATATGTGTAGCGAATTTCATGAAGATTGATCACGTGCAGTGGCGGGGCGTCATAAATAGGTGGCGCTCTCGTTCAATTTGACGTTTTTCAACGTGGTCTATCAGGATCTCAGTCTCACATTCCAAAACAAAAAAAAAAATCTGCTTTTTCCCTCTTTTCCCCACCTGAGCCATCACGGAAATGATATCAGTGAGTATTTAATATAAGCGTTGACCTGGCCTTTTATAAACACCAAAGAACGAGCTCCCTCATGTGCTCAACTTTAGAGTTTATTCTAACTCTTTAGAGTTATTCATTTCCTTTTGTCCCAACCTACCTAAATACACCACCTGTAGTCATGTTTGCTACACAGTTTTATAAATGAGGCCCCTGAACTGGAAGTCAGATTTGAAGGAGGATGTGGTCCTTTTCTAGCACTAAGAGAACACATAGTTGATGAGCCGTGGGGGACTTCAGCTTTTTGAACATTTTTGTAGCTCTTGGAGTTCTAGTGTTAAGTCACATGGAAATCTATTTTTACACATTAGTGCATCTACAACAAAAAGATGGGGAAAAAAAGTCAAACAAAATCAATGTCACCAATAATTACTTTAGGTTATTGTTATTCCCACATTGTCTTTAAGCTACAGCGGGTTTCAGTCAGAGGTGTATTATCATGTTCTTTTGAAACCTAATCAAACATTTTCAAACACACTTGTGGTTCAAATTGTCAGCAGTCATGTGACTAAACTACCAGCCAGAAGTTTGGACACACATTCCCATTAAATCTAATGGGAAGATGTGTCCAAACTTTTGACTGGTAGTGTATGTTTGTCAGTTACAAAGAGGATGGCAAATAAATTCTTGAAATTATTTTTATGGCAAAGATCAACAGACTGATATATTTGATGGTATAATTAAGTCAAATAACAATAATAATAATAACAACAATAATAATAATAATAATTCAACAACAACAACAACAATAATAATAATAATAATAATAATAATAATAATTCTACTTTAGCTGTCACCTTTGACAATGCAGTTTTTAAGACTTGCTCCAACAAAAACAACCTTAAATAGTTTTCAGAAAACTATTAAATTATGGCATTTTTAAACAAGGAAATGGTAAGTTAATTCATGTCGGATCCTCAGCCATTTGAAAACTGCCAGAAATTCATGAGAGCATCTTCCATCCTGCCTGTCTCTAACGCCTGGTACATGCACAACGATTTTTTAGCTGTTTTTGTCCCGATTTTGCCAAACGCCCGATCATCGTGACATTTCGCTGTTCAATCATCATTTGGTCTGTGGTTACGAGCCGATTTGTCCCGATAATCCACTCTGAAACAGGTTGTAGCCAACAGTCGGGAACATTGAACACGTTCAATATTTCAGAGCCGATTTGCCGACGACTCATGCATCATGACTGTGTGGATGGTTACGTGTACGGAATGTAGCCAATCAGAGAGCGAGCTGGCTGGGGAACCAGGAAGTAAATAAAGTCTCCAGTCTGTTATTGTTTTTATTTCTAGCTTTTTCTGTTAACAATAGTCCCCAGACCTCCATCTTTCCCTCGTCCTGTAAGTCCTCTTCCATGCTGTGTTTTCTGGTTGTTACCATGTTTCTTCTTCGTTTTTTGCCGGTTGTTGCTATGCTTCTTCTTCTATGTTTCGACGTTTGTCCGGCTCGGAGGACTAGATTGTAAATGAGTTGCGGGACAGCGTCGTCATGTGTGTGTTGTTCTGTGATTAGATTTTTGGAGCACACTACACACAGTTTAATGCCTAATTTTTTATCTTCACATGTGAGGTCTCGAATTGATAAAAAAATCTCATAAAATCAAAAAAATCCTTATGTGTGTACCAGGCTTTACAAACAAAACCTGAAAACACTCCCCACAAGCCATGTTTACATGCGCCAAATGTCTTCAAATCGGGTCGGGTTCCCACTCAGTGTTATTCTGATCTTGACGTGTTTATATGAATCGCATGTTTGAACAAAATAAATATTTCTACAGGGGCGTAACTGTGCTGCTGCCTGACTTACAGAAAACAACGGTAACTGTAGCAGTAAGGTCGACTTTCGGTGTGTGTGCATGTTTATTAGGGTTGGGCACTTTAGGTGATTTTTGAAGTCGACTAGTCAGGCCATTACAAATGGTCAACAATGAAATGAAAAATAATCTCCCAAAGGAAACTGTACAACTTGTGTTAGATGTTATTTGTATAATGTGTGTTACACAAGTGTTACACAACCTAAACGGTGGTATTATGAGATGCGTTCAGCACCACATGTCGCACAGACCAACACAGATGCTCTGCACAGATCTTTTCATCAAGTTCGTGCCACTCAACTTCTACGTCCAGTCAGAGAAACCGTGGAGGAAGGTTCAGCGTGTAAAGTTCATTTTACTGGAGCTCAACCAAACTGCAACAACTTCAGCTCTGCAAAGCATTAAGGAAACATCTGCAGACAAAATTGAACATACAAAATACTGAGAGTGAAAGTTTAACTGCGACTTGCTACACTCAGTAAGGATGCCAATGCCACAGGAAACACACACAGGCACACACACACCTGTGGTTGCTGCAGTGGTTGATTCCTGCAAAGTGACACCTGACACACGTTCCTTCCTTCATGTTATACTTGAACCATTTTCTTATGTCAGTTGTCAAACGGTGTCAGTTTGCTGCGACTTTAAAACTAGCCAATGACTTTGTGCCAAATATCGATGTAGAACAAAATGCATCCTTTAGGTTTTTATTATTATATACACATAGATTTAATTTACAAACATACACACACCACTTGGAAATATCTTGAAATACAGGTTTTCTCTCACAAACAGGAAGTTAAGACCTTTATTTACCTGTAAAGATTGTATATGGATGAAGATCGGTTGACACATTAGAGACAGTGTGTGTTTTCTCACCTTGCCGCCTCAGCTCATTTTTGACTGCCTCCACCCCTCCTTTCTTCTCAATGAAGTCATAAATGACTTTCGATGTCTCTCGGTCCTTCAGCTGAGCCTCTGAGATGCCACACATGTCGAACAGGTTCTTCAGCTCAGGATCCAGATTGTTCAGCTGTTCACAACACAACACACACACACTAAAGAATAACTCCTATATATAATTTAGTATTTTCATAGTTTATATAATATATATATATATATAATATAATTTATATATTTATATTTATATTATATTTAGAATATATATATAATATAATTTAATTTATAATACACTTTGTTTAATGAAACCCGTCTATTGTGGTGAGATTGGGCTCCTCTGTGATGAAATCCTTAAGGCACGGGGAGAACACAATGCAACCACACACCACACGATGCTGCAGCAGCACCAGTGCAGCACCTACCTGTTTAATCTCAGCCTGCAGTGCCTGTCAGGAAAGTGTTAAAGGAAGTCATCCCACACAGGTAGAAGCACTGTTAATAAGGAGACACACATGTTCCTCTAGATTTTCTTTTTTTGACGGAATAAAAATAAACTTGCTCTGCTGACTTTATATAATCAGAAAGCATTTTAAATTGGTAATAAAAGCTCTTTTCCCTCACCTCATTAGAAAGGTTACAGGGTTAAGGCCCATTTATGTTCTGAGGAAACTGACAAAACTGTCGGTTACACGTGTGGTTTGGCCCGTTTTCAAGGAGCTCAGCTAGAAGACGCAAAAGACAGAAGACGGAGAAGACGGAGAAGACGGAGAACGAGGCTGAGCTGAACAGCCGACATGAGATGCACCACAGAAATGACAGATTTTCAATATTCTACAAAAGTATTTTAGATTCTTCATCTCATGCAGCTTTATCACAATGTTCTATGTAGGATTTCATATTACAGTGTTTCTCCCTCCCTGCCCCAAACCCCCCCAACGATACCAACCCCCCCACAAGTTTATTTGTTTTCATCTTCCTTTTTCATACACCATCAAGTCACAACACAAGTCATTTATAGTCACAATTCCTCAAGAACAGGATTATACTGCATTCTTTTATTAAAAAACAACTAAAAAACTGGACAGTCTGTTATTTATCTGATTTGATTCCACGTGGAGTTCTGGCCACACAGACTCGTACATCAGCGAACAGAAAACAAACGTCTTGCATCTGCAGCCAGGAACCCTTTCTACATGGATTCTCAGGTGTACCACCTCACCTGCTCTCTGATCCTCCATCTTGCTGGCAGGTTGTAAATGTGACCATCTTTACTTCTGCTCACATGAAGCCCAAACTGCAAACCTCGGTCAGCCAAAACATCACCTGTAAAAGTTTCTGCAGAAGTCCACTGTTCTCTGCGATATGTTAAGTGACATTAACACCTTCCAGTTGGGTCCTTAACCCAAGACGCTTAACGCTAGCGCCTACCTGTAGGCTGCTTTAGAGAAACGCGTCTGCTGATGAAATACGACAGATTAAAAAGACGACAGCCGCTGCTGAAACAATGACCAGACCAGACCATGGGTACTCCCAAATTACTCCCACAATTCTGTGCGTTGATGACGTCAGTGCACAGTTTCAATTCCACCAGACGAACAGTTTACACACAGTTTGCAGTGATATTCCGTTTCCCTGCAGGGTCAGTCTGCCACCTGCTGTCCAGCAGGTAGAACTGCAAGCTTCCTGAAATCTGACTGAGACGACGTGTATCAGCAGTTTTTGCTCAAGAAGTACAGATCTATCAATACTTGTTTAAGCTATTCTTGAGTAGAGCCCGTGAGAAGACCTTTGCACATGCTAGGAAGCTACAATGCTAACATGTAGCATACCGAAATGACAGAGAAAACTCAGCTAAGAGACTTTTAGAAGCATTGCCACCAAAATAAAAAGCTTACGAAAGCAGAGACTACGGATTACAAAGATTACTGTCTCATCACTGTGGGACAAACGCTGGGCGCTACCAGCCAAAACCATACATCATGTCTTACATTTGCTGTTTTGTGGTCAAAAATTTTTTAAGTGTTCTTTATTTTTTTATAAAATAAAACCCTAATGGGTTCTCTCTGACTCTGCCTTTGTTTAAAATGAATCATGAAGGTCATGCTAGTTTACATGAAGATGAAGGAGGTTTCATAGTGAAGTTTTCTCTCTCCCTATGATACAATATCTTGGGTTTCACTGTTTTCTGGATCCTCAAGGTGAATTTGGAGCAATTCTATTTTCCTGATTGACCCTTAATAGAGGTGTCCATTATCAACATATTCCCGAGATATTTACGGACTTAACACCTTTAAAAAAACATCTGTAAAACTGCCCAGGTTCACTTGTTTTTAAGCTTTCATAGTTCAGACTTTACTAATTCCTAGATGAATCGAGCAGCTATCTTCTGTTTTTAACAGAAGGTAATGTGGTTTTGTCTTAGGTGATAAAAATGTACATTTTCAAGCTGTTCCAGGTGAATTTAGTCTGACATATCTTTCGCCTGACACGTCTGTAATAACCTCACATGTCTCAACTTTCTTTTGAGACCAAGATTAAACATATTTATTTTGGGTGTGTCATTTCAGACAGTTAAAATATAATAATAGTATTTTTATATAATATATAAAAATGTTAAAATATTTTTAGATCTCACTTTAACTTTTACCTTTTTCACCATAAAGGACGTTGTAACCCAGTTTTCAAAAGGTGCTAAATTTATTAAATGTACTACTTTCAACTTTACTCTAGCAGTGTATTTTCTCAGCAGCAGTGTGTTTGGTGTCAGCTTAAACCGTGATGGAGACAACAGCAGCACACATGACGTCTCATCGGCTCTACTGGCCCTCTACTCTTAACTGCCTCTTTCAAAAGCAAATTTAGCGAATTTTTAAAGAATTTCCTACCTGTAAAAAAAGAGAAAAACAACCCCTTTTAACTTAGATTTGATAAAGTGCAAAAATTCTTTTGCCCTGCAATAGTTTGATGATTAACACAAAGCAGACCTGAACAGAAAGTCAAGACATTTTAGATCAACTTTACTTAAATGGAAAAAGGGGGTGTACAGAAGCAACATAGTCAATAATTCACAAAACAGGTGCTGAATTAATTAGTACTCATCCCAATTGTTAATTAATATCTGCAGAAATCTGTCAGTTAATGAGGATGAAGTTGGCTTCTCTCTGGAACATTCTGTCTCTGCACAAACTGTGAGATGTTTGTGAAAATTGGCAAAAAGAAACAAGAGCCGATTGTCTGATTTCATCATGCAGTCACCAGACTGGTCACTATTGTAGTCCTGTGTGTGTGTTTGTGTGTGTTTTGTGTTGAGGGGGTACTCACATCAAAACCTGTGTTTGGATCCCAGCCCACGTGACCAATGTGCCTGAAGAAGACGGGACAGATATACGGTGAGATCATACATTAACATGTAAACATGCATCAGCTGTTGAGCACGTGCACATGCGCAGCCATGTGAAGATGCTAAATAGTGAGCGTGAGCCTCCGTATAAAGAACACACAGAGCTCCTCACTGAGCTCACGCTTCTTTACTTTCAGAGCTGACCGCACGTTAACTGAACATTTTACTTAAAAAAATGATGCCAGGAAATAAAACCTCCCACAATCTATACGATAAAAAAGAATAAATTAATTGACTAGCTCCATCGGTCTTAACATGTGAGATGAAACTCACTGAAAGTTGCTGGGTGTGCCAATGTCGGCCTTGGTCAGCTTTTTCTTCTTGCCCTTGGTCTTCTTGTCCCTCCGGATCAGGCCGCCGTGGCTCAGCATGTTGTTGAGGTGGTATGGCTGCTGATGGCTGTGCGAGTTGTGGAATCGCACATTGTTGATCTCTGGGTTCTTGATGTCCACGGTGGCCATGGGAAGAGTTGGACCTGACAAGAAGAGTGAAAGAGAACAGCCAAAAGGAATTTTTACACCGACTCTCTTAACAGTTGCATTTAACGAACATTTTCAGCTCCAATGCTGACAAGAGAGAAAAGAGAAAACAGCTCAAGCTTTTTGCTACACAAGGTTACATTTACATCATTTATTTAAATGCTTTCTTTCTTACAGTTATGATCAATATACATAAAACATGAGAATTATTTAGCGCCGCTCGTCCCACATGCGATGCATTCACTGGCCATAAACTTAAGTCCAACGAGGCCATTTTGAGTGAAACTATGGAAACCATAGCCAAGCCAACTTTATTTTAGGACTGCTCGATTATGAGAAAAATGATCATCACGATTATTTTGATTGAAATTGAGATCTCGATTATTTAACACGATTATAGATAAGAGGTTTGGGGGGGTGACATTTGAAGTGTTTACTGTAGTAATGCCGACTAGTTTCTTTCCACCAGGTCCCCATAGATAGTTTTGGTCTCAGACCAGCAGCTATGTTCCGCCTGGTGTGATCTGGAAAAAAATAGTCTGGAGACATTTCGTTTTCACGTTGAAATCCGCGTCAATAAAATGTAGCGCGACATTTCTATACGGCTCTGGTGCGGCTTTACCACAGGTCCGTAGCGGTGGCGAAACATCGGACTGTCACCACGTCTTTCACAACACCCTCACTACACTCATCATACAGGGAAGAAAGAGACAGTCCACTAACATGGTGGTGAGATGGCAGTGATGCCGTTTGTCCAAAGTGTTGATGAGTTTCTTAAATCCCGGATTGTTCTCTGTGTTAATTGAGAAAAAAGTTCTGTTTGTTTATAACGTTTGTCTCTCTGTGACTCTGGGAGCTGGTGGATTATTTAGTTGCAACTCACAAAAATTGAACATTTTTCTATATTTTTGTGTTGCATCGCAAGCCCCGTGTGCACGTCTGTGTGCACGAACGCAACATTTTACATGCACAACTGTCGCCTGTCGCTTGGCTGGAGGAGGGCAGCGATTTTCACTTCCTCACGCAAGTTTACATAGAAAATGATGGAGAAGGAGCGACGCCGCCTCCCGTATGTCCAGGTGTCTGCAACTCGTTCTGAATAAAACTAAAGCGGTTGTGGGAGGAGTCTGCAGCAGTGGGAGGAGTCTGCAGCAAAGCGCTGCAATGACAGCTGCGCTCGATTTGAAAACAGCACAAATTGAAGGACAAAAAATAATCGGACCATTTCATTTTTATGATTGTTCAAAACCCAGATCGTAATTGCGATTAAAATTCGATTAATTGCCCAGCCCTACTTTATTTATAAAGCACTTTACGACAGCAGCCACTGAACAAAGTGCTGAACATAAAATAACTAAAAAACAATAAAACATTAAATAATAAAAGACAATAAAATCATTAAAACAATAAAATCAATACAAAATAAAAACAGTGTGAAGCAGCTCAGAGAGGTGGGGGGGCAAGGTCATTTAAAGACTTAAAAACAATAAAAGGGCTTTAAAATGAACCTAAAAAGAACAGGCAACCAGTGCAGTGTGGCTAAAACTGGATAAATGTGCTCCTCTTTCATGTTCCAGTCAACAGACGAGCAGCAGCATTTTGCACCAGCTGCAGACGGGACAGAGATTCTGAGAGACACCAAAGTATACGGCATCGCAGCAATCCAGCCGTGATGTGATGAAAGCATGAATTACTGTTTCAAAGGCCTGCTTTGAAACAATGTGTTTGGCAGTTTCTCCACTGATCTGCCTGTTTAGATCTGCCTTGTGCAGATGTTTTGACAAATCTTAATCCAACTTCCCAGGCTTAACAAGGACTCAACAGAATCCCTGTGCCACGTATGGTGTAAATGATGATATCAGGTAAAGAGATTTCGAAAGTGACCAAATTTGCATAAATTCCAATAATTGTGAATTTACCATCAAAAAGAAAAATGTTCTATGGTCAATCTTGGCAAAGCATTCAAGGAATCAGTCGTGACGGTTTCAGCTCTCTGGGACAAACACTTGTTTTTTTTAATGTTTTTTTTTTTTAATGTTTTAAAGGTGCCCATGTTGTCCAGTTACAATTACATCAGACTCAGGATGACCAGACAACTTTTATGACAAGTTTGGTGAATATTGGAGTAGCCGTCAATGAGATGCAAACATCCTGGATTTATAGCACCACCTATTTGTTTATTTAGTTGAGACACAGTACAAATATACAAGAAACTATGTTTTATGAGCACAGTAAATTTTAAGTTAATCACTTTTACCAGAACAGAATTACACAGGTTTGAAATTGGCTAATTTCTGTTTAGTTACAAACCAGGCCCATTTTTGCTAATCACTACCATATTACAAAACTTACTTAGAATGACTAGGACAGTGTGTGTGTTACATTTGGTGCAGGTCAGTCCAGCTGTTTTGGCAACATAAACTCAATGTTTTAGCGACCATAAGATTTGATTGTAGTATTGAGACCCAGACTGGTGTATAAATGTCATTATTAGGGCTGGGCATGTTAACTGTTTAACGCAGTTATTTTTTTTTATAGCCAGTTAACATCTCCTCCCAAAAGACAATGAAAAACTGTTTTTTTTGTTTTTAACTAAATGCGGTTTTATCCTGGTGGATATAAGATTTAAGGCAAGACAGCAAAGGTAAGACATGTTTTCTACTTTTACAAACGTGCAGCATAAATCAGGTCTTCTTCTGCCTCTGGTTCGGTGAATCTTGGTCATAGCGAGATGAAACTTCCAGCTGTGGAATCTGTGAGATGTGAGCTTTCAGTAGAGGAGCCGTTTGTTCGTGTTCATGCCGTGGGGTGGACACGGGGAGACATCATCTGTGTTTACATATGTTTTTAGACTTTGTGTAGCTGGTCTTAATTTGTTGTCTTAACTGTGTTTGTTGGTGATAGAAATGGTTTTACTGAGCTGGTAGCTGAGATTCTGGACTTTCTGTGGATACCACACATGTTTATAGTTCCATCTACAGACCTGATGCTACACCCGGAAACGAGATGTTAACCCTTAACTCCCGGTAGCGGAGGCTGCAGGCACAGGAGGTTAAGCTAAACAGTCAAGCTAAGAATGCAAAGTTAGAGAATTTATAGGCAAAAAATCTGGATAATGAAGCACTAAAGGTGCATGGATGGAAGTTATAGTGAATACAGGTGCTCATCATAAAATTAGAATATCATGAAAAAGTTGATGTATTTCAGTATTTCCATAAAAAAGTGAACCTTGTATAATGTCGACATTCATTCCTCACAGACTGACACGTTTCAAATGTTTATTTATTTTAATATTGATGATTATAACTGATAACTAATGAAAACCCTAAATTAAGTATCTCAGAAATTAGAATATTGTGGAAAGGTTCAATACTGAAGACACCTGGTGCCACTCTAATCACATAATTAACTCAAAACACCTGCAAAGGCCTTTAAATAGTCTCAGTTTAGTTCTGATGGCTATACAATCATGGGGACGACTGCTGACCTGACAGTTGTCCAAAAGACGACCATTGACACAAAGGTCATTGCTAAAGAGGCTGGATGTTCACAGAGCTCTGAGTCCAACATATTAATAGAGGCGAAGGGAAGGAAAAGATGTGTAGAAAAAGTGTACAAGCAGTAGGGATAACCGCACCCTGGAGAGGATTGTGGAACCAAACCCATTTTAAAATGTGGGGGAGATTCACAAAGAGTGGACTGCAGCTGGAGTCAGAGCTTCAGGAACCACCAGCACAGACGTATCCAGACGTGGTTTCAGAGGTCGCTTTCCTGGTGTCAAGCCACTCTGGAACAAGAGACAGAAGCGTCTCACCTGGACTAAAGACAAAAAGGACTGGACTGCTGCTGAGTGTCCACAGTTATGTTCTCTGATGAAAGTAAGGCTGAATCCTACTTCACCCTTTGGCCCTACCTCTTAGCCCTACTCCTCAGTTTTGGGCGTTTGTGTGAAGGAGTAGGGGTGTCCCAATTTCTTTTAGGACAGAGCGGTAGGGGTAAGTGGTAGGTCTGTGTACCCCTTCAAACGAAGATTTTTCAGAACGGAGGGGTATGAAAAATTTCCCGTTCTGTATGAGAAAGCAAGTGTTTCTATGCACATCACGCTTTCTTGAGGTTGATGTAAATCTAGGGAAAGGAAATGTCATGCAACGCTGCTATGTGATGAATTTGACTGTCACAAATGTGCATCTTATTTTTATTTTTTTCTGTTAACTCTTTTTACTTCTCATGTAGTTTGTTATTGTGTTGGGTTTGTTAAGTTTTTTTCTTAAAATGTTGACTTAGTCTTGTTTGCAATGCTTAAACTGACACACTGTTTGTGTATTTGTAACAAAAAGTCAATAAAGA
The DNA here is from genome assembly GCF_017639745.1 of Melanotaenia boesemani. NCBI lineage: Eukaryota > Metazoa > Chordata > Actinopteri > Atheriniformes > Melanotaeniidae > Melanotaenia > Melanotaenia boesemani. The sequence goes on along the minus strand of NC_055691.1, from coordinate 551,109 downwards.
ATAGTTAAATATTAAAAAAATTAGCTGGACAGTTCTGCTGAATTGTGGATGATAAAGACTGTCTGACCAAACCTTCCTGAGACTTTCAGTGGTGCCATGTAGATGAAAAGCCCAAATCCTCAGAGAAGGGGCTGATGGCCTGACGCTCATCCACTTTCATCAACATGCCTTTAATAATTCTGCGTACCTAATGAATCATCAGTATATTTTGTTTTTACAAGTTCACCAGCAGTGATTTCATCCATCTATCCTGAGTCGTTATAATCTCACGCTGACCAGACGCTCCACTCCGTCCTGCTGATTCTTTCAGTCCTCAAATTCCTTATAATCTGACATAACCACTAATCTGCTGCTAATTCTAGTCCCAATCCCCGGTCTCACCATAAATGTTGGATTTCTATGACCAGACCAAGAAGGTTTCCTTAAAGCCTTCTCCTGAAGTCCAGGACAGGCATGGTTGTCGTTTCCTAGTTTTAAGCACCCTCATGTAACATTGCTGGGTTGTGTAGACCCAGCAATGTAGACTTTACTGTCATTTTGACAGATGGGATCATAAAAATCCTCTAAATAATCTATTTTTACCAGTCACTTTAATTTTTTACTATGATAATTTCATGTTCAGTATCATATAATTTTTAATTAATATTGAGTCTGAAGAAGCTCAACAGAAAACCCACACGCTGCCATCACACATTAAGTAGATGAATACATGCAACTTTTTCTTTGCAATGACAAAAACCACTGACTGTGGCCCTAACAGCTACATAAGACGTGAGATTAAATGATTGCGCCTAAAATATGGACAGTTCACCTGCTGTGGCCTGAATATACAGCCTCACACCTTTGCCTGGTCTGCATGGACTTAAACTGCATGCAGATTTGTGAGAGATCAAATGTCTTAAGTGGGATTGCTGCAGAGGCTGTTGTCGCGAGGTTCTGGACTTTTGCCTCAGACACAACTTTTCATGGTGTTTTGCTCTGTGCTGCCACACCGGTGACTGGAATTACAAGCGCCACTTCAGCCAGAGCTTTAAAATCAGGGAACATTTCTCCAAGGGAAGCGTTCAGAAGTCAGTAAGACTCTCTGAACGACGATGTCCTGCAAGCACTTGCTTCAGCAGAAGGAAATTCAGAAGCATGTTCTCCTTCTGCATTGCCATCTGTCAGCTTCTGGGATTTATAAATTTATAAAAAGCAATCTTGGCGGGAAAATGTTCCTACGTCCACGGCAGCTCTGACACTCCCGTACACAAAAACCTGGAAGTACGAGAAACTGCGACACTAATGGTTCAGAATAAAATCAAGGAAATGATGTGAAATGTGAGACGTTTGTACACAATCAAATATTACCATGTTACCAAATAATCAAGTTATATATTAAAAGCTTTTTGCAACAATGAATAAAGATGCACATTCAACATTTGACATTAATACTTCTAAGAGTGCACGCTGGGGGGAAAAAACAAACAAAAAGCTGGATGATATTAATACAAACCTCAACCACTAAAATATGTTCTGTCATTATGAAACAAAACTTCCATGTTATAAAAAACATTCAGCTAAATTCAGTCAAAGAAAATGCGAAAACTAGCTCCAGTCATTAGTTGAGATGCAGACTGGACGCTGGAGCGTCTAGAAGTGATTCACTGCTTATGAAACAAACAATAAGTGGATTTCCTTTTATTTATTTATTCTTAGACAATGCTTTTTTTATTGTCCTAATTTCTGTCCAGACAGGCGTCATTTCCCCCCCAACTCCTTGGCCACCTCACCTCAACGTATTTCAACGCGGTCCATCAGGATCTCAGTCTCACATTCCCAAAATATCTGTTTCTTCACTCTTTTCCCTTCCCGAGCCATCATGGAAATGATATGATGAATATTTATTATAGATGTTCACCTGACCTTCTATAGCCACCATGTAGGCATGGCACGGCGCTCCCTCAAGTGCACCTGCTTTAGAGATCATCCTGATTTATAAATGAAAACAGGTGTGAGACATGCTTTTGTTTTTGATTTGTTTTGTTTTTGTGCGCCACATTTCCATTTTTTCCTACGTACACCACCTGTAGTTTGCTTTGCTACGCAGTTTTATAAATGAGGCCTCTGGAGACTCGGACTCTTAAAACCACCGGCCAAATTGTGAACCTTGGAGTGTTGATAGACTCAGACCTGACTTTCAGCAGCCACATCAAAGCTTCACTAAGAAGCTTTTTACCAGCTCAGAAACATCAACAGAATTAAAAGTTTAGTCTCCCAGAAAGACCAAGAGAAACTCATCCATGCATTCATCTCCAGTAGACTGGATTACTGTAATGGTCTTTAACAGGACTTCCTAAAAAGAGCATTAAACATCTGCAGCTCATCCAGATGCTGCTGCTAGAGTTTTAACCAGGACTAAGAGATCTGAACACATCACACCAGTTTTGAAATCTTTACACTGGTTTCCAGTCAGCCACAGAATAGATTTTAAAACCCTTCTGCTTGTTTACAAATCCCAGAATGGTTTAGGCCCAGAATACATCTGTGATATGTTCAGAGAATATAAATCATAAAAATATAATTATAAGATAATTATAAATATAAATGTTTAAATAAATTACGATCAAACTACGCTACGTCAGTTTTATCCGCGGGACGGAGGGTTAATTGGTGAAGCTTGGTTATCTGTTATTTACGCCAAGTATTTTCCAACATATGCTCCACCTGTCTGCTGGTGGGAGTGTGTTCACCTGCGTGTGCAAGCACGGGTCTTTGCACATCGAGGCCGTGGAGAATTGTGAGCGTGCGACCTTGTAGAGTCAGAAAGGACATACCATCACTGAGGTAAATAATAGTTTTCAAACACTGGTGTTGAGCGTGGATGAAGAAATAGCTTAGAAATAGCTAGAATAGCTCTAACAGCTAATGGACATCAAAATAAATACAATATATAATAATTAAATAATTGGATTTTGAATTCCTAACTGCACTGACTGAACTATTTAAAAAAGTTTTGTTCTTGTTTATTCTAACATGTTGTTTAATCAAGGTAGTCAAGCTATTCTTTTTTTTGTTTGTTTGTTTTCCTCTGTTTCAGCACTTTATTATGTTACACTGGGTGTTATACTCCTACTTGCACTGACTGAACCAGGAAAAGTTTTGTTATATTTTAACATGTTTGACCAAGCTTGTAAAGCTGTTTCAACACTGTTAAAGTTGATTTAAAATTGCTCTACTGGTGCACAGTTGTTAAATAAGTGTTTCATAAGTATTTCAGCACTTCTGTATCTACTTGTTTTTAAAAATTTAGGAAAGAAATTTTAAGTCAAGTCTTGCACAACAGAAAGATTTCCGTCTTTTTCAAACAATGAGACTCATTTGTTAGGTAATTCAGAGCGGTTCTTCTATATCGGTATCAGATTGGTATCAGCTGATACTAAATCTCAGATATCTGTATCTGAAGTGAAAAAGGTGGATCCCTACTAAATATGCACCAGGGAGCATCGCACAAATGCAATTTGACTTTTTACTGCTGATCGGCAAATAAACTTTCTGCATGCATTTACTTTGTCCAAGACAATCCAAGTGCTCATTAAGAAATGATAAAATCAAGTTAATACAAAACAAGAACCGGCAGCAGACTGTTGGGATTACAGATTAGGGCTAATGTGCATTACAACAGAGCTTAAAGTGGACAACAACAAAGGCCATGTGCTCTACATATGGCACAGATGGGCACCCTACTGACCAGATTAACCTGTGGCAGACTTCACTGTATCGCTGTGTGTTGGTCACCCCATCTGTACAACAACTCTGCCACTGTGTCAGCAAACAACACACCACCACTCTGCAGTCTGCTGGCATCGCTCATCCTCACACACACTTACAGGCTGTAGCTCAGGAGGAAGAGCAGTCGTCTTTCGACCGGAAGGTAGGCGGATCGATTCCAGGCTTCCACTGACTACATGCTGAAGTGTCCTTGGGCAAGACGCTTAACCCCACGTTGCTTCCCGATGTGCCTATCGGGGTGTGAATGTGTGGGTGAATGTGATAAGTAGTGTAAAGCGCTTTGAATGGTCAAATTGGCTGGAAAAAAGTCCATTTACCGTTAGATTGGATTAGATAAGACAGACAGACAGACAGACAGATAGATGAAAATAATAATAATAATAATAATAATAATGATAAAATTATTTCTTGGCATCTTTCTACACCCAAGGTAACCGTACACAAAAGGAAAAATAAATAAATAAATAAACAATAAATTACATAAGGGTTAAAAATAGATTAAAGACATTGATATAAAAATTACATAAAACAGTCAGTTACATGATTTATAGGGAGTAGGCCAGTTTAAACAGGTGGGTTTTGAGTGCAGATGTGAATGATGGCAGAGAATCGATGTTCTGAATCTCGGATGGGAGTGAGTTCCAGAGCCGGGGAGCGACTGAAGGCTCTGCTCCCCGTGGTAGAGAGACGGGCCGGGGGAACAGTACGGTGAACGGAGGAGGATGACCTGAGAGCACGGGAGGGAGGGAGTGGCAATATGGAGGAGATCAGACAGATAAGGAGGGGCCAGATTGTGAATACCTTTGAAAGTGAGGACCAGTAACTTATAGTTGATTCGGTATCTTTTTTGGGAGCCAGTGGAGATGTTGAAGTACAGGGGAGATATGTTTAAAGGAAGAGGTGCGAGTCAGGATACGAGTCGCAGAGTTCTGGAGAAGCTGCAGTTTTTGAAGTGATTTATTGGGAAGACCGAAGAGGAGTGAGTTACAGTAGTCAATGCGGGATGTGACAAGACTATGGATAAGGATGGCAGCAGCATGTGGAGTGAGTGATGAGGTCAGATGGTTGATATTACGAAGGTGGAAGTAAGCAGACCGAGTAATGCTACCGATGTGGGCTTGAAAAGATAGAGTGCTGTCGAGAATGACGCCAAGACTCTTGACCTGAGGGGAGGGGAAAATGGTAGAACTGTTAATGTTGATGGAGAAACTGTGAGACTTGGTTAGAGTGGAGGGCGTACCGACAAGTAGAACCTCAGTTTTACTGCTGCTGAGTTTGAGAAAATTGGAGGAGAACCATGCTTTAATTTCCTGGAGGCAGTCAGAGAGAGGAAGGTGGAAGAGAGGAGTACGGTTTGGAGGAGATGTAGAGCTGGGTGTCGTCTGCATAGGAATGGAAGTTGATATTATATTTATGGAAAATGTAGCCAAGGGGGAGAAGATAAGTGATGAACAGAAGGGGCCCAGGACTGATCCCTGGGGTACACCGGCCGAGACGACTCTGAAGTGTGGACTTGAGTTGAATAAACTGTGTGCGGTTGGAGAGATACAAGGAAAACCAAGTGAGGAGTATGAGAAACACCAGTCTATTTAGGAGGATGCTGTGTGAGATGGTGTCGAATGCTGCGCTGAGGTGTAAGAGGATGAGGATTGTGAGAACACCAGAGTCAGCTGCCATCAGATCGTTGTTGATTTTGAACAGAGCAGATTTGTACTGTGAAAAGGACGGAAGCCAGACTGGAATTGTTCGTAAAGGTTATTGTTAGTGAGGTGTTTGTGTAGCTGAGAATTGGGATGGAGGGATGGATGGAGGGAGGGAGGGATGGATGGATGGATGGATGGATGGATGGATGGATGGATGGATGGATGGATGGATGGATGGATGGATAGATAGATGTAGATAAAATTTTATTGTCTGTCCCAAGTGGTAAAAAGCCTGGCCTTGGTGTTGAAAATGCATCCCCGATCCCCACGGAACGACTAGACCTCAGCACCCCTTCCCACTTTGTGATGTGACTAATCAGCGGGGACCAGGGAGATTGAGAGTTAACTGATTGATGTTTAATGGATTCCGATGCAGTCTCTAGACCAGGGATCTCCAACTCCAGTCCTTGTGAGCTACTGTCCTGCAGGTTTTGGATTCTACCCTGATGCAACACACCTCACTCAAATTACCGGGTCATTAACAGGCTCGTGCAGAGGTGTGTTGTAGTAGGAGACATCTAAAACCTGCAGGACAGTAGCTCATGAGGACCGGAGTTGGAGACCCCTGGTCTAGACTGATGTGATCCAACAGGAGATTTCTGTACTGGTTAATGTTTAGATTGTTTTTAGACTTCCAGTTCACTAGAATAGTTTTCTTTGCGATACATAAGGCCGTGAGGACCATGTAGCTTTGCTAGTGCCTATATTGATGTCACTTAGGTCACCTAGTAAACAAAGTTTAGAATATGCAGGAATGTTACATCTAACCCATGTTGATAAATCCTCACAAACCTTGTTCCAGAACTTTTGGACAGGTGAACAGGGCCATACAGCATGTAAGTAATCATCTGCTGTGTTACCTGTGCACTGTGTGCAGATATCTGAGTGATTAAGACCCATCTTGAACATCCTTTGTCCTGTGTAATGCGTTCTATGGAGGACTTTGTATTGTATGAGTTGTAAATTTGGGCTGTCTGTCATATTAAGGGCATTAAAACATATTTGTAGACAAAATGGTTGAATAGGATTGATGGATAAATCTTTCTCCCATTTCGAAGTAGGTAGGGAATTTGCATCATCTAGTTTTAGCATTAATCTGTATATTTTTTAAAGTAATTTTGGGGTACAGAGGTCCATAAAATCTGCTACCATTGGAGGAAGTTCCAGGTCTGTTCGGTGAAGGGGGAATTTTGTGTGTATTATGTTTTTGAGTTGTTGATATTCTAAGAATCTGTTGCTGTTAATCCCATATTGTGATGAGAGTGTATTAAAAGATAAAATATTTCTGTTATGGATAATATGTTGAAAGTATTTAATTCTTTTGTTAATCCGTTTTTAAAATTTAGTATATTTTTGTTTAGTAGGATATCGGAATTGTTCCAGATGGGTGTGAGTTTACATGGTATTATTGAGGAGTTGGTTTTTTTGAGAAATTCCCACCAGGCTGTCAGAGAAGTGCTGATGTTGACACTTTTGAAGCACTTTAGCTTTTTTTATACTTGAGCTGAAAAAAAATGAAGATTAGAAATTTCCAAATTGTCACAAAATGTTTGTTCTATGTCTATCCACAGGTCATCTAGTGGACTAGGTTTGAGCCATTTTAGGACATATTGCAACCTATTAGCTATGTTGAAAGTTAGGCAGGTCTAATCCTCCCCTATCTTTCGGCTTCTGTAAATTTTTTAAACTGATCTGGGGAGGTTTATGGGAATAAAAAACAAATAGTTAATTTTGGGTAGAACCATCACTTTTTATAGTGGCAACTCTCCCATGAGTGAAATGGGTTGAGATTTCCAGCGAGCAACATCATCTTCTATAGTCTTAAGAAGGTGAATGTGATTAAGTTTTGTTAGTTCTGAGAACCTGGAGGGAATATTTAGACCCAGGTATCTAATGTTACCTGATTGTAAGGTGATGTTGGGTAGATTCTGAAAGCTACAGTTGATGGGTAGAACTGTACTCTTAGACCAGTTAACGGAGTAGTCCGAGAGTGATGAGAATTTATTAATTAGTGAGATTGTTTCAGATAGAGAGGTTTGTGAGTTCTGGAGGAATAGTAAAACGTCGTCAGCATAAAGATTTATTTTGTGAATTACATTTTTGGACTGAATGCTTTAATAGCTTTATTTGTCTAATTGCAGCAGCTAGCGGTTCAATAAATATAGCAAAAAGTGAGGGAGATAGTGGACAACCTTGTCTGGTACCCCTTTGTAGATTAAAACTTGGAGAGGTCTGGTCATTTGTTCTAACACTCGCATTAGAACTGTATAAGATTTTAATCCAGTTAATGAAAGATGGTCCAAAGCCGAATTTGTTTAAAGTAGCTAGTAAATATTTCCAGTTAACACGATCAAAAGCTTTCTCTGCATCTAAAGAAACTATTATTGTTTCCAGGTTATTGATGATAGAATAATCTATTATATTAATTAGTCTTCGCATGTTAACAGAGGAATATCTGCCCTTTATAAAGTCTGTTTGATCAGGGTGTATAATGAGAGGAGTTACTTTCTCTAACCTTCCAGCTAATGCTTTGCAGATTATTTTAAGGTCAGCATTTATCAGTGATATGGGTCTGTAGCTAGATGGTATTGTAGGGTCTTTACCTGGTTTTAATAGTACAGTAATGGTGTCATAGTTTATGTTTGGGGTAAGTAACCATTTTCTTTTATTTGTGTCACCATTTTGAAAAATGTAGGGGCCAGTGTTGACCAGAATTGTTTATAGAACTCTGCTGGGAAGCCATCCGGACCTGGGTCTTTTTTACAGGGCATATGTTTAAGGGCTTCATGTAGCTCCTCCACTGTGAGGGGGGAGTCTAAGGCCGTAAACCTGTAGATCTATATTGTTAAGAAAATGATGGATATCATTGTCTGATGGATCTAAGTGTGATGTACACAAAGTTTTATAGAAATCTCTAAAGGTGTTGTTTATTGCATCTGGCTCATGCGTAATATTACCTACTGGATCTTTAACAGCTGATATGGTGGATTTTTCTTTATTTTTAACTGATTAGCTAAGAATCTTCCAGATTTATTACTATGTTCAAATGTCACTAAGCGTAATCTTTGCACCAGAAATTCTGTTCTCTTGCTAATTATTTCATTTAATTCGAGTCTAGCTTCCTTATTTGGGTCATCATTGGTTCATCTGGTGAAGCTCTGTATGCGTCCTCCAATGATTTATTTCTTAGTTCTAATTCTAAGAGTTTTCTTTCTTTTTTATGTGATGTAAAAGAGATAATTTTGCCTCGCATTACCGCCTTCCCTGCTTCCCACAGAACACATGCTGAGCCTCCTGGTTTGTCATTGTTTTCTAAGTATATAGCCCATTCTTTTGTGAAGTAGCTGATAAAGTCGGGATCTTTAACCCTTTAACACCTAAGCCTCAAACAGGCCGCCTGGATATATTTTGTTGTTTTGGCTGTAAATGTGTCAGAAAATGTGCTATAAATAAATGCTTTTACACCTTTTTCCAGGATTATCTCAGCTTTCAATATCTGGCAGTTGTTTAACATTACTGCATATTGTCAGTGTGTTATAAGAGTTCAAATAAGGGAAAAAACAAAAACGAAACTAGATTTTCAAGGTTTTCATGAAATGAGAAACTCTGAATGCCACTAGACAAAAGGTTACACATGTCAAATGTGAAAGTTCAACTATTATACATCTGCCCCAGAAAGTTTGGGAGCCTTGGACTTTCAGTTTTTGTTTTATAATCCATTTTCTTCAAGAAAGTCCAGGCGTTTTTTGGCCTTTGTGGTACTCTCTGTAGCTGCAGACACAGGCCCACATTGCACTCCTCACACTGCCAGGGACTGCTCTCTGGTACTGACTGTTTGGGTGGCCCATCACCAGAAGGAATGCTAAAAGTAATAAAAGTAATAAAGACATAAAATTTCACTTTTAGCCATATGAACATCCACTGTAGGTTTACTAAGACATATTGCTTGTACACAACTTAGTACTTACTCTGCTTCGGATGAAAATGTGCCATTGTGGTCACGATCGCCGTCAATCAACCTTTTGGGGTTGTTATAACTTTTTTATGACTCTTTTTATAACTTTATAACTCTAGATGATTTTCTTGACATTTGCTCTTACAAATAGGATCGTATTGCTGACAAAGTTTTCCAAAAAGTCCACTCGTTTTGTCCTCTTTTGTCCTCTTTCTGCTCTTTTCCGCTGTGTGACTCAGCAAAGTAAAGTCTCGCCTGTGTTTGACCTGTCGAATCTCGCAATCGCAGCGGCCTACCGTAATAAGCCTTATATGAGTGCAAAGGCCATTCTCTCTACTTTCAGGAACTGTTTGAATGATTTTTCTGGCACAAATGGTCTAGGAATTACGGTAGTTAGAACAACGCATGTAAAAATCTGTCGGCGCCGACATGGTCGGTGTTAAAGCGTAAGCAACGCTGTATTAAATCTCCAGCTTTTAGCCGATGGTGTTCCTCAAAGTGAAGGAAACTGGTGCATGGTCACTGATAGTGATGGGCTGAATCTGGGTCTCTGAAATCTCACCAAAGAGCTGCTAACCAGAAAATAATCTAGCCTAGAGTATGAATGGTGAACTGAGGAAAAGAAGGTGTACTCTCTGATATTAGGGTGATAAGACCGCCATATATCACAAAGTCCAAAATCCTCCATATATTGTTTAACAGTGTTTGTAGATTGCCAGTTTCGATGGTTTACAGTGTTATTAAATCTATCAGCTGAGCCCAGAACCATGTTAAAATCCCCTCCTGTGATCAGTGTGCTATCTGTGTGTTTAGAAAGCGATGTGAAGAAAGAGTAAAAGAAGGAGGGATCGTCAACATTTGGGCCATATAATTTAGCTAAGCATAACTTCATATTTTGAATAGATAATTTTACTATGATGAATCTCCCTTCTGGATCTGTGATTACGTTGATTTCTATGAATGTTACTTTTCTAAAGTTTCAAGCTGGTTCTGATAAATGCTTTAACAGCTGCCTCTGTATCTTCCTCCACCTGCTCATTGATCCCTGAAATAACTAAGTTATCTCTCAGGCTACGAGCCTGAAGGTCTATGACTAATCCTTTCATTTTTTATTTTCCTCTGATAGTCTGCTTACTCCTTCGGTAAGGCTTTCCACCGAGTCTCTGAGGACCTTGTTCTCCGTAGCAACAGCTTCCACCTGCTTTTGGCATTATTCCAAACTTTCTTTGAAAGATTGAAACTCATGACGAAGAACTTCCAGCAGGGAGAGCCAAGCATTGAGACTGGATAGCTTCCCGTCGATGGAGATTAAGATATCCGTCGTATCGCTGCCGGTTGGAGAAACTGAGCTGGTCGCTTCAGGGGAATCCACCTGACGAACCCTTTAGGAGCCGGTTTTGGAGCTCGTCGTCGCAGCTTTGGACTTCCCCATCACGATCCGCTGGAAGCTTTCTCCAATGAGATCTGTCGGGCTGGTGAGATCTTCTTCGCTGTGATCCAGAGTGACCGGGTTGGTGTGGTTTAGAATATCGACCCCTTTTTTATTGTTATTATTATTTTTAATTTTTTTATTTTTCTCTGTTAGCTTGGAGCAAAACACGGAGCCAGAATTGGAATCGTTCAAACGATGCCTAACCCTATTTAGGACCGGGTTTGAGTTTAGGTTATTAGTGGAAGAGAGGTTTCCAGCCGGAGGAGTAAAGGAGTAAAATTTTAAATATCGAGCCTCACCTGTTTTCCGCTGCCGTCTGTTGATCAGGTCATTGATTGCTGCTCTGAATCGTTTGGCTTCTTCTTCACTTGCAAAGTTCAGGCCAATCTGACAGCTCTGAGGAGAAGACGAAGCACATCAGACTGCAGTTATAAAGGCATTTAATCTAAAACAAGAGGGAGACTGCAGAGCAAGTAGAACAACTCTGAACATATAATGGATGACAATCCGTCTTCTGTGAGATAAGCTGATGTGGATATTTGGGTTTTAGAGTAATCACGAAGAGCTGGACACTTACATCCCCTGCGAATGATATGAAGTAGGGTCTGGAGTTGCTGATAGAGAAGTTGTGGTAGAGTTCTTGTTCAAACATAGTTTTCCCTTCCTGAAAAAATAAGACAAATGTGAAAAATTCAGAGGAAAGTTCAGAAGTAACCAACCACCTGCACTTTGAATTCTTGCTAAACAGTTTTTACTATGGATGTGCACGACTAGTTGACCAATCAATAAGTTGAAAAGGCACACAAAGTCGATGGCTAAAATGTGAAGCCTAAGCAGAAGTGCAACAAATTGCAGTTCCCCCCTCGTCCACTAGGGGCTCCAAAACAGAGTCAATCCCCATAGACTCCCATGTTAAAAAGACCAACTTCACAGCAGAAATAAACATGTTTAAATCCTGCTAATATAAAAAGAAAAAAAAAACATTTTAGGATTAATAGGTCAAGTTAAGGCTGCACGGTGGTGTGGTGGGTAGTATCGCAGCCTCACAGCAAGAAGGTTGCTGGTTCGAATCTCGTCTGGGAAGAGGTTCGAACCTTGAGGGTGGTGGCCTTTCTGTGTGGAGTTTGCATGTTCTCCCCGTGTATGCGTGGGTTCTCTCCGGGTACTCCGGCTTCTTCCCACCATCATGCATGTTAGGCTAATTGATGACTCTAAATTCTCCCTAGGAGTGAGTGTGAATGGTTGTTTGTCCCCCGTGTGTTGGCCCTGCGATGGACTGGTGACCTGTCCAGGTGTACCTGCCTCTCACCTGTTAATGCTGGGATAGGCTCCAGTTTACCCGCGACCCGTAATGGACTAAGCGGTTCAGAAAATGAATAAACGAAAGGTCAAGTTTACCTTCATGACTGTGACTGTGAGGAGGATAAATTTTTTTCTAACTCAACTGTTTGAATGTTATTTAATCTTGAAATTCTGCATAATTAGGGTAATGTCCTTTTGATTGACTTGTATTAAATATCAGTGGCAAGAAAGGAGAGTGCAGCACAACCGCGGTTTTTAGTATGCTAACAGGGAGCCTTAGCTTTAGCCCTCCTACCTCCTTTAGCTGGTTAGCTACCGTTAGCTCTGGGTTAGCTCAGTTAGCTCTTAGCTACAGGCAGCTCACAGTTTGATGGGTGTCAATCATCCACCCCCACCTTCACAGTCCCCCTCTCAGCTCCACCTCTTTGCCCATTTTTGGATTTTCCAGGAATGACAACACACGTGACGCTGCCAAGATGGCGACGGTGGGAACCGTATGTAGCTCACGTAACATAGCAGCTGCTAGCCTATAAAGCAGCCAACCCAGGCTTGATCCCGACATCTTCCTGACCCACTTTCTCATCTATCTGCTGAACAATAAAGGACACTAGAGCCAACATAATGTTAAGAATATAAGAATGTAAAAAACTGCTGTTTATGGAACACACAATATACAAATAACATCTCAAACACATTTTACAATTTACATTTAGAAAAAGCATTTTTTCCATTCCATTACTGAAGTCAAGATGACGTCACAACTAATCTATGAATCGAATTTGAAAGGCCTGACTAGTCGACTTCAAAAATCCCCTAAAATGCCCATCCCTAGTTTTTATCCTTTTCTCGGGTTGTTGTGTGCGTGATCTGATGAGAAACAATGTGTTGTTTGTCTATAAAATGGGTGTGTACTCTTTCAAAGATTAGCAGCCGGTTTGCTCCAGCACTTGAGCTTTGGTAAATATTGCACACAACCTGGTCCCTGGACTGCAAATAGATTGCCAAGTAAACAGTGAGGATTAGAATTTGAGGTTTCTGGGCAACAACAGGAAATCAAAACGAACAAAGTAGTCTGTGCATCCCAAGGTTGAATTACCACCAGAAGAGTCAAATAGACTCAGTACGACTGGAGACTCTTTTCAGTTTGGGTGCAGTTCAGTGAGATATTCTTCCAGACAGAGTTGTTGTACTATTTAAATGAATCAAACCTTCTGAATAACGTATTCCACTCACAGACATGCTGCATCAAATATCACTGAAGGAGGAGATGAAACACCCAATGAAAAAATAAACTAGTTTATTGGTATGCAGGACAACTTCTATTTCCACCACATTGCAGGAAAAGATGGAGCTGCGTCAAACGACATATTTTTAATCAGAACTTTTAGTGAGTTTTCCACGCTCAACCGTCAGCCATTTCTCCAGTCCAGAGCCGGCTATCATCCCACATGTGTGTATGTTTTGGTTGTGTTTACCCAGAATGCACTCTAAGAAACACTGAGCTCCTCTTCATCTCTCACTGGAGAAGAAAAAATGATTAACAAAATGACGTAATATCTATAATTATATCAATTTGTTTTTAATGCTATGTGGTAGAGCGGGTTTCTATTGACTGGAAGGTTTGCAGTCTGAATACCACTCCCCCAGTCATCTGTTGTGTCCTTGGGAAAGACTTCACCCTCCTTGCCTCCAGTGTTGGCACCACTGATGTATGAATGTGTATGAATGTTTCAGTGGAGGCTGGAAAGGCCGTTTGCGCACACTGGCTGCCACGATTAGAGAAAAGTGTGTCATGGTGTTCATGTCTCTGAGTGAACACACTAGCGTGTCCTGCAACTGTCATGGAAGCACTGACTGGCTGGTTTTCTGAATTTTGTCAGTAAAGAAAGAAGCAAACTCATTCCAGGCCCGGTTGGATAGAAGTTCTGGGTTACTGACCCAGGAGGATCAGTTAGCCTGTTAACAGTAACGAACAAGGCTTGAGTTTTACTGCTGTTCTTAGCAATGATGTCAGAAAGAAAGATGGTCTGTTTTTCTCAGCTCCAGATTAGAAATCATCAGCCTCTCTTTAAAGATCTCATAGTGAACCTGCAGATTTGTTTTCCACCACCTGCGTTCAGCGTTTCCACATTCTGGTTTTCCAGCTCTTACCAGCGTGGCATTTTTCCATGGAGCTCTCTTTTTGGCAGCGATCACTTCCACTTCGGTGGGATCAATGACAGGCTGATGAGGAATGAACACAAAATTTTATAAATTTATTCAATGTACTGGGTGAATCTGGCTTTTCAGTCTTTTTTTCTTGACTATTAAAACAGGGGTAAAGGAAGCTACTTGCATTTCGGGACATGACGTATCCTTGAGAGCCATGAGTCCCCACAGAGCTGCAGCCTGGACCAGCACAGATCCGATGCTGGGCTGTTATCAGGCTGTGAAGACGGATGATGAGTTTGGTCTGTCGTGGAGGGACGGGAGGTGGGCGAGGGTTCTGTCGTGGAGGGAGGGGAGGTGGGCGCTAGGGCTGTGACGACTAGATCAGAGCTCGCTGGTGAACTGGTGGGGGAGGATGAAGTGGGATGTTTTGGGGTGAAAAGATGGGGGCCACTTTGGTTGGTGACCAGCTCCTTCATCTGGGAGGTGAAGTCCAGGAGGGGTGGAGAGGATGACCTGGATGGAGTATGATGAGACAAAGGGGAAGGGACCTTACTGGAAGCTTTGGGGGTTTCTTCGGGAGGGGGCTGAGGTGGTTTTTTTCTTAAGGTTTCCTTTAGGCTCCGTCCTATCTCGTTGTTTTGGTCTCTCTTGTCTGTTGTCCTTGTCGGAGGGAATGGAGTGCCTGTTTTGAGAATAAAACAAGCTAGAGGCGAACAGCTTCACTCCTGTGTGTTGAGGCAGAATCCATCCATCTTAAAAAAGTGCCTGCGGTCCCAGAAGAAGCTGAAGTTGTCTATGAAATTAACTGAATGTGTGGTACATGCAGCCGACAGCCATGCATTCAGACTAAACCGCCTGCTGAATCTCCCCACTCCTCTGATCGGAGAGAGAGGGCCACACTGAATATCCGGGCACCTGGACAGCCGATCGTATCCAGCAGTTCAGTAAAGTCTTGTTGCAGCTCCTCAGATTGTTGTTTCACATCCTCATTCGACCCCACATGCAGGATGAGGTTTTCCACAGTTGGGTGCGCCACCACAGTCTCTCGCATCTGATATCATATTCGTGGTAAAGTACAGAACTTTTGTATGTTTTCCACACATGTTTTTCACGTCTTTCACACCAAAGTCACCAACAATCAGAGTGGTTTCTTTCCTTGTTGCCTTTTACTTTCTGAGTTGTGGTTTGGTTTGTTCTTTTGGCCCTGTTGTGTAGGGAGATTTCATCTCAGTCATTAGATCCAGAATCCTGCAGCAGTGGAGCAAACCTGTTCGGTAGTTCTGTCTGTTTGTTGTCTTGTCAGTTTTCATTTTGACAACTGGCCATGACTGGAGAAGGGTTGAGGAGGTACTTGGCCTGGATGAATGAAGCCTGATTTTTAAAGGTTTTACTTGTTCATAAATTATCACATTGTGAGCTACAAATAATATAAAAGCAGCTTTATACATAAATTACTCCTAAACTTGGACAGCAGCCTGCAGTCTGGTCCCATGAGCAGCTCAAGATGCACATCCTTATGGTACCGTGGCTAAAGGGGAAAGTGGTACAATGTAGAACAAAACTTCATTACATAGCCTACTGTACCTTATACAGTTTGTAAAGCTAATTTCCAGCCGCGTTGGCATCATTTTAAGATGCGGTTCACCTATGGAGTGAGTCCTGAATCCGATAAATACTCCAGGTGAGACTGTTAGATGTTATTAACCAGGAAATAACCTCGATTTCTTTATAAAAGTAATTATTGTTAAAAAAAAAAAACCACACGGCTGTAGTAAATTTTAATTATTAAAGACCACATTGAGTAGGTGGATCTGGGAGTCAAAAGTGACTTAATATTTATGGAGTGATATTCTTGTGGTAGAGGCAACAGATCTGGCGTGAATGCAGCAACAGAATTAAATCTGTCTTGACTGTGACTTGTTCTTAAGTGCATGAATTAGACGAAAAATAGTTTAATTTTCCCTTGAGGGAAAGTATTATGTTTGGATCTGCAATACTGGTTTTTATCCTAAATAGCAAAATGCTTTATAATACTGTAGTTTTATATCATATTTTAATGAACACTACAGCAGTGGTTTTGGACGGTCACTCAACCTAAAACCTGTTGTTCCTGTATTAGCTCTATCAGGTATTTAAAAAAATATTTATTATCATGTCAGGATAACGGTATATCCAAATACGTGGTTATAATAGGAGTCAGTGGGAAGAAAAACTGTCCCGAACACAAAGAGTGTCTGTCTTGTACACAGGGGTGCTGCTAGAGATTTTGGGCCCCATGAAAAGCAACTGAAAATTTTTATAGTATAATACATCCAATTGGCAATTTTAATGCTATTTTGACCATCAAAATGGCATTAAAAGAAATTAAATTAAAATAAATTAAAAGAAAAACATGACAGGCTAGTTGGCAGGGGAAACACTAAAAATACAATGAAGTTAATTTAGATTCAAATATTTGCTGCAAGACAGATACTTTATATTTAAAAACCCATCTATCTTTTTTTAAATACTTAATTATCTCATGATAATTACAAAACAAATTACAAATACAAAACTTTAATACAAAATAACCTTGTTCATGAAAATGAAATGCATTTATAATCTGTGGAGAAATAAATCAAATCTCAGCTAAAACACCATCAAAAACAAAATGACCACTCAATTTTTATGAGTTATTGTATTGTGAGCATTATCATCATTAAATCAGAAGTAAATGGTAAAATAAATTAAGCTCAGAAACAAAACATAGCAGGACCTCACATGGTTTATTGTATTATATGAACTAAATGTAATCCGGTCACAAGCAAACCTCTGTGGAGATTTACAGCCAAACAACAGCTGGAAGCATCTTTAAAGTTAAATAATCACATTTTAAAAGGCAGAACTTTGTGTAATAAGATATCAAGGAGAGGTAAAGGTACATTATTGCTGAGTCATGCTCATGCAATCTCATTCACCATCACGGTCTTTGCTCAGCATTTTTCACCAAGAGCCCAACGTGGAGTTTTCTCCCTGGAAAATCACTTATCAAGTCCTGAAGTCCAGCTTTCTATTCTATCCAGCTGTTAAATAGTATCTCCAATCATGTAATGTCATGTATAGCATCACAATTATTTCTGGAGACCTCCCACTATTTGTTTTACTTAAAGGTGTTTTCAGTCATTTCACCAACAATGTGAAGGGAAACTGATCTGACTACCAATCCTCCACGTCATCGTCTCCTCATGTAGCAACACATGAAGTCTAATTTATCTCCACATCTGTAGACTCACAGGTGAAGCTTTAGATTAGTGGGGAAACATATATGATGCTATATGGTTGCTGCTAGTTAATCTTCTGATATCTAGAAAATATAAATGTTCAGGTGTGGCGGGGAGGGGGGACATGTTCAGGTGTGGTGGTGGTGGGGGGGACTGGCAGCATCTGCTTCGGCTGCTCTCGTGTCTGTTCGGACATGCATGATGTTTTAGCAGCTTGCTCATCGTTTGCCTGCCTTGATTATTTGATTAAAACAACAGTGAAATGAGTAAAATCCAGAGTTTTCTTCAGGAATTTGAGCTTATATGGGCAAAGTTTAGAAGAGACAACAAGCTGATGTTCCACAACTTTCCATCAGACGAGCTAACCGACCACCTCGCCTCTGGAAGAACTGGGTGACGTACTGTCCACCCCTCTGTTCTCTCTCCAGTCTCAGCTTTTTTCTTTTTAAACTTCCCTATTTTGAGGGATCCTGCCGTCTGACCATCCACTCGCGGTCTGTCTGTTGCTGCTCACAGCTGAAGGAGCAGGTGGACTGAACCATTTAAGAGAAATAAATAGGGGGGGGGGGGGGGGGTTCATAAATGTTTCCAAAACAAAGAAACTTAGTGATACCACTGCAGTGTAACTAAAATGTTTGTGTGATTGTAAGTTTATCATTGAGTATTAGATCATTTTGTTAGTATTACAATTGCATTGAGGGCCCTTCTGGGCCCCCTGTCAGTCATGGGCCCCGAGAATTCTTCCCCTTTTCGGCGCCCCAGCTTGTACATACCTCCTGTTCTATACGTCTTACAAAAATAGTGATCATGGAATATTAAACATAACAAGATATATTTGCCAAATTTAATACAATTAGCCTTTAAACTGAACAAGATATTGAACTAATAAAACAGAAAATACATATTTGGTCCCCAAAGGTGCCCCGAGGGTTAACACTGTCAACATGCTTTGCGTTAAATGTCTTTATATCTTCCACCTCCTTCTGTGTAAAACAAAGGCTTGTTTTGATTTCCTGGAGCTCTTTGGATAACATTATTTTTTAGTTAGAAGCTCCATTGGCAAAATTACCCCTAACTTCCCATAATAAAGAATAATATTCAAAAATCCCTGGATCTAGCGGTGATCCAGATCACCCTCGTAATCTAATCATTTGTTTTTAGGCCTGTCACGATAACAAATTTTGCTGTGCGTTAAATTTTCTCAGAAATTATCGAGATAAGTGATAATTTTGGGCAAAGCTTTAATATTGTCATTTTGAGACCATTTTCAACTAATATGACAATGCCATAAAATTGCAAGTACACCCTTTTAAAGATCAATAAACATTCATACACTGGAAGTGGAAGAAATTTTAAATAACAAAACAAAACAAATTGAACGGACTCTCAGTCTCATAAACAATGAACGAAAACCAGACACAACCAAAAACAATAAGTATGATAGAAAACAAAGTTTCTGTTCTGTAAACAAAACTGCCCTTCAAAAAATATATTAAAAACAAATATTAAACATGGGCTCAGACAGGGAAACCCAGTAAAACTGCCAGTTAGTACCATTTTATTAAAAAAAATAGGAAAAAAAGATATACTGTGCATCGTTGCTGTTTGTGAAGCTGAAATATCTCCCCTCATCGCTGTGTGTCAGATTGATCTATGAGCAGTGAGTGAACCGCAACACTGCGACGCTACGACGCCGCTACGACGCCGCAACGCCGCGCTGCTGCAACGCCGATTAATTGTGGCTTCACTCTTAGCTGGTGGAACCTGCAACTTCTAATGCAAAAAAAAAAAAAAAAAAAAAAAAAATCATCCTGGAAAATAGATAAAAATCTTCTCGGAAAGAAAACCTGCAAAGATGATTCAGCATTTTAACATTTCATTTTTTGAAGTGCTAAGGGTAAGAATCTTTAAAGCAGGGGTGTCAAACTCCGGTCCTCGAGGGCTGGTATCCTGCAGGTTTTCATAGTTTCCCTGATCTAACACACCTGAATAAAATCAAATGGATCCAACAGCTTCTTGTCAACTTCTTCACAATGACCCATTAATTTCAGTCAGATGTGTTGGTTTGTTTCAGGGGACATAGCGAAGTTTTTGGGCAACCTGACAATGGAGACTTTACGGGTATTTTGAAAGTTATTAGTGAGTTTGATCCATTCTTGAAAGCGCACATAAAAAAATACGGCAATGCTGGCACGGGAATGCCCTCTTACCTCTCATCAGCTAGTGTTTAGAACTGATGGGGGAACATCACGGGGATAATCAGCCAGATAAAAATGGCAAAGTACTTTGTAATAGTGTTAACTGACTCCTGATATTACACACACAGACCAGCTCACATTCATAATGCAGTACGTGTCACCAGCTGGTTGCATTGCAGTGCGTTTCCTTAAGTTTCTACCTATCCACAGTCAGTGAGGAGGGTTCCTTTGCCAGTCTGTGCTTGATATTCTACAAGATATGGGGCTTGATATCAGTAAGGGGCCAGTTTTATGATAATGCTGCCAACATGTTTGGTATTTACAGTGGTCTGCAAGCACACATCAAAGAGATTAACCAGGGCTCCAGAAGAGGAGCACAGCAGCCCCTAACTCAAATTTTTAGGAGCACAAGCAGAAAATTTACAATATTCACATTTCCTCTCATTTTCACTGTATTAGTGATAAATACTTGAAAAAAAAATTCAGAAATTACAATATTTGATTCACATTTATTGTGCAGTTGACATGACATAAAAAACCCATCTTACTTGCCATATGAATACAAACCAAGTAGACATAGAACTTGTCATATCAAATTAAATCAGATTTGATTTGATTTGAATTGATTTTCACTTCATAGTCGAAGCAGAACGACATCTTTGTCCCCATCATCCCCCACAGGACATGGTACGACTGGTCCATGTAGTTCCTGGTAATAAACAGCTTCAGGGACTGATGCTCCTCCAGCCACTTTTCCCACTCCTCAGTAAGAACAGCAGCTATTGGCTGTCCTACAAGTCGCTAATTAGCATCATCAGCCTGGTTCTAGGACGGTAAACCAGCAGCAGCTTTTACGTTTCATTTCCAGCCTGGTCATGAAACAGAGGTGAACGTCGTCTGAATGCAGCTGCTGCTGCTGCGAGAAGACCAAGCCTCGTATGAGAGGGTCTGACCAGCACCGCTCCTCGTTGGGAAGATAAACTCCCTTCATTCACCTCCGTCTCCAAAAGTCTCCAGTAACACCAGAAAAACTCGCTAGATTTGTCGCTTTCTTTTATAAAGTCGCTAGAGGGTCTGAAAACTCGTTAAATATAACCACAAAGTCGCTAAGTTGGCAACACTGAGGAATAATAAATTCCCCCAAAGACCCGCCTCTTTCCACACATTAGCCAATCACAGAGCTCGTTTGTCCCCGCTCACACACACATTGGCTGTCGTCTTCTTTGTTGCTGTTCGTCTCCTTTTCTCGTATTGAAGTTAGTTTGAGTCGACAAACCAGCACTAGCTGGGCTGGGCTACTGGGCTGAAGAGGGAGCAGAAGTTTGTTAGCGACTAAATAAATTCAGTTATAACTCCTACAAGAAAAAGACCGGTAGATGTTTCACCGTTGTAGAGACGATGAAAAATTCACTCGTACTGTCTCACATTTTAATTGCAAATGCGACTGTTTGGTTGCAGTCTGGAGCCCTTTTAACCCTTTGGCCGTGCACCGTGAACACACTTAATTTAGTGGGGCTTAACAGTGTTACCTGCCGCAATGAAACAGAGGAGTTTTTTAAATTTGTATTAACATTATATAAGTTTTCATCTAAATCCACGTCCTGTTGGCAGACTATTACCGTAGGTTTACAGCCTAATGAAAACCACAGGACAGACTTTAAAAAGTCTGTGACACTAGATGGTCAGCACACACACTAGCGACAGAAGCACTATGCCAGAACTGTCTAACTGCTTGTAATGAACTCTGCACATGAAGATGGAAAAACTGGAGAATGCCTTTCTCTGCAACATGTGGAACAACATACTTCAACGCTTTCATAAGATAAGTGCTGCTCTGCAGGCAGTTGAACCAGCTTTATGTAATGCTGTTAACCATTGAGGGATTACGTTCTATCTCTCCAACATGAGTTTGACAGCTTTGAAAGTGATGCAAAAAACATGTGTCCCAAAACTATAAAGTAGACATGCACAGGCTGAGAAAAAAGAAGAAACATGCAGATGAATCAGATGAACCCGAGAGTGAGCTGTCAGGCCGTGACAAGTTTAGAACAGGTTTTTAAATCGCCGTCATAGACTCGCTGCAGAACTGGATCGGAGGTATCACGCCTACAAGGACACTCAGCAACATTTGGATTTTTGAACACTATCTATCCCCACACAAGAGCTACGCACAGGCGAGGCTAATTTCCACAAGAGATATCCAGGTGATATGGAGGAGGACTTTGTGAATGAACTTGGGCAGTGTTTCAGTGTCCAGTCTTCAGTGTTTCCAAATGTTGACATAGCACTGCGACGATTTATGACTACCTGTAACTAACGCCAGCAGAGAACGATTTTTTAAAACTAGGACTAATAAAAATAGACTGAGATTTACTATGGGCCAAAAACACTGAATTACCTCTGATGTCCTCTGAAAGTGATATTCTTCACAAACTGGATTTTACAAGACTGATGGACTTCTCCATCAGAAAAGCAAGAAAGACAAAATGTAGAAATTAATATCTGACATATGCTGTTGCATAATAATATGGTGTGCCGCTTGTCTGTACTGCTGCAGATTATAATGCATTTTTCTGGAATAGTTTTATTCTGGTGTTGCACAGGGCAGTTCTGTCTGCCTCTATGTTGTCATTTTCTCTCACTAGTGCCACAGATGTTTGCATTCAAACTTAAAAACTTCAAGCTTTTTTGATCTGTAAGATGTACTCTCATGAATGCCATTTCATGCATGTGAAAACATGGAGGGCCCACTCCCAAAATTAGCCAAGGGCCCATGACCATCTTAATCCACCACCGGATGCCATAATTGTGCCACCATTTTTACTACAGTGTCTTTGAATGGACAAACAAGTTCAAGTTTATTTATATAGCACATTTTCTGCAACAGCAGTTGCCCAAAGTGCTGAACAACAGAACAAAAACACTCCACAGTTAAAATAAACACTACACAATAAAACAAAAAAAACCAATAAAAATAAAAACAAAAATAAAAATTGATAAAAAGACAAAATCTATAAAATAATAAAAACAACAAAACTAGAATTAAAAACTACAATAAAATTAAATAATAAAACACACGAATGTCAAGCTCAGTTTTGTTCAAATGCCAGTGCAAAGAAGTCGGTGGTTTGAGTAAAGACTTAAAACCAGCGACAGACTGAGCCGCTCTAACGTGAAGGGGAAGCTGTTCCACAGCTTAGGAGCAGCAACAGAGAAGTTCTGTCGCCCTGGATTTAAGTCTGGCATTTGGGACCTTCAGTAGGAGCTGTGAGGAGGACCTCAACGTCCTTGCTGGAGCATGCTGGTGTAGCAACTCTGACAAGTACGAGGGAGCCAAACCATTTAAAGCTTTAAAAACAATTAATAAAATCTTGTACTGGGTCCTAAACATAACAGGAAGCCAATGCAAAGAGGCGAGCACAGGGGTGATGTGATCACGTCGTCGTGTCCCTGTAAGCAACCGAGCAGCAGCATTTTGGGCAGCTGCAGTCGATGTAGAGATGTGTGGTCAATGCCGTAATGTAGGGAGTTGCAGTAATCAATACGGGACATAATGAGCAGGTGAATAACTTTTTCTAAGTCATACTTGGGCAGGTAGGGCTTTAACTTGCTGAGCATCCTCAGATGGAAAAACACACTTTTGACTACAGAGTTAACCTGCCGGTGGAAGTTGAAGGAGTTGTCAATAATAACACCCAGATTTTTGGCATGGGTTCGACAAAAGGAGGTCAGCGGACCGAGAACACTAACTGCACCATTTAGAAGCTCTGAATTTCCAAAAACAATATCAACTGTGTGTGATGTGAGAACCCTCTGTGCTTTAAAACTGCAGTACTGGCTTTTTTTGATAGGTGCTAGAGCACAGTTTGGGATAAGATTTGCCTTAAAAGACACAGAAGAAGACAGTTCACATGTAAAAAGTTGGAAGTAGCTACCTGTAGTGCAGTCATTGCTGCACCTCAGGCCACTGAAAGAACCCAGAGATGAAAAAATATTTGTGTCTGGAAGAACTTTGGCCACTGACAGCCACCGTACATTCACAACTGAAGAAATTTCTATGCCCACAATTATGCCCATCAGCACCATCAGATGTCAGTAAATCTTACACACTGGACCTTTAAGCTGGTAACCAGTCATCATCTCTGCCTAAGACTTCAGACCTTGAAGCAGCAAACATGAAGCAGTTGTGTTGGACTGATCACACTTACCTTGATATCAAACACCCTGATGAAGTAGGATCTCTGGGGGTTGTCTTTGACCAGGCAGACCACTCCACAGCACCTTTTCACCCAGCTGCAACCGCGCTCGGCCCCATACACCTGGACCACCGCCGAACACAGAGTCTAAAAACAGGGAAGATCAAAAACAAGCAGAGGCAGTCAACAGGGGAAAGGAAACATCTGTACACAATGCAAAACATTTAGAAAAATTATAAGGACCACTAAACCGGCTGCCTCTGGGCTCTTGGGGCCCTTTGCTCCAGCCTGGATGGCCGGTGCCTGACGGGGCCTGTGCCCCATGATCGCGGGTGGTCACACTCATCACCGCTCACTCCCGATTCCTCACTCTGCATGCTGACATAGTCACTGAGTCGTCCAGTGGGTTTATAATCGAGCTACTTTTGTTCAGGGTAAAAAAAAATTTTTTTTATTATTTTTTTTAAAATGTGTGTGTCTTTGGTACTTTGGTTGTTTTGTCGCTGATACATCTTGTTGCTGTCTTGGTTACTTTTTTTTTTTTTTTTTTTACAAAGTCTTGATGATTGTCAGCTTAGTTTATTTGTAAAAGCTGTAAGAAATTCTCTGTTGTTGTTGTGCGGCAGTTTGTTGTCTGATGCTTGGTTGGATGGAAGGGTCATTGCTTCTAAAAAAAAAAAAAAAGGGTACTGTACATATTTAGACCACCAACTCTTCTGAGGGAGATGCCACATTTGACACTTTTCTTTCTGTGTCTGGAAGCCGGACAGGACACCTTGTGGCGGAGATGTGTACTGCAGCCCTGCTCAGTTGTTTTTCCTTAGCTTCAGTAGCAGCAGTAGCAGAGTGAGTTAGCAGTTAGTGAGACAATTAAACTTGTGCAGCGTGAATTGACCATGCGTTCATGAATATCTTGTAAGTATTGAGATACCAGACAGATCGAGTGTTCTTTATTTTCTCATAATTATTGTAAATATAACATTTTTGCGATTCAATGCCTTTCCCGGTATTCTGTAAGCAGCTAATCATGTCATTGTTAGCAGGCTATTAGCATGTAGCTGTATGCTTACCTGCGAGCATATTTAGCAGTTATTGTCAATCGAGGAATTCATTGCTTCGCGTTAATACTCCGTACTGTTCAGATGTTCTGTAATAGTCATATTAATGATGCAGGTGTGATGGGAGAACGTAGCTAATCGCCATGCCTATGTATATTTGAGTTAATATTGCGGATTCCTCCTCTTTTGTTTAGTCCTTCAAGGAACTGTGTAAAGCTTTCTTTAATTTGGTCTCAATATGTGTTCTGTTGCAGACCACACACACACACACATACACCTCCAAGCTCAACTTGTAAAGCTCAACTAAGTGTCACTGAACATCACAATGAAGAGGCAGTCGAAACCCTCTGGTGGAGAAAAGAAAGCCCACTATAGAAGTAAGCCATCTTACTCATTATACTGTCAAATGTTTAATAGTATTTTGCATTACAGGATAACATTTCATTGCTGCCACGCAGCTATTGCTGCTACTAGCTGTAGCAATAGGAATTGCTTTGAGTGTTATTGTTCCCACCCGGACATGTTTGTACGTAACACGGGCTGCTAGAAAAGGTTGTTGTTAATAAACGTTCCCCGTGAGCAGGGGTAAGGCTCAACCGTCCTGTTTGTAGTCATTGAAAGACAGAACAAACAGAAACATGGTGGCAGCGGTAGCGGTTCATTTTTGAGAGGTTTGGACTGTGAAGGCACCGCGAAGCGGAGAGTTTGGACGAAGCTGATTGACGCTAAACGGAGCTAGCAGCTAACAGTGCGTCTTCAGCCCGAGAGAGGAAAAAAGTCGTGCTCCATACATTAAGAAGGATGGAAGGATTAAAACCGCCTCAACAGTGGCGTATGGACTCCTCCAATCTCGCCAAGTCATGGAAGACCTGGAAGGAGGAATTTACACTGTACATCGAGTTGGCCATGCCAGACGCAGAGGAGAAGGCGCGGGTAAAACTTTTCTATTACCTCATAGGAGAACAAGGCAGAGAGCTCTGTGGGACGTTAATAGGGTCAGAGGCAAGGCTGACTGTTGCCAGTTTGATGGATAAACTGGATGGACACTGTAACCCAAAAGTAAATGAAACAGTGGAAAGATATAGATTTTTTGCACGTAACCAAACTCCAGGAGAACCGATTGACAAATACGTGACTGACTTGAGAACGCTGGCAAGCACCTGCAATTTTGAACAACTGAAGGATTCACTGATAAGAGACAGGATTGTTTGCGGCACCTATAGCTCCAGTTGGAGAGAGAGACTACTCAGAGAAGAGAAGCTGGATCTCGACAAGTGCCTGCAGATTTGTAGATCAATGGAGATCTCACGTGAGTACAGCAGGACAATAGAAGGACATGGTGCGGAAGATGTTCACGCGATAAAACATGCAGAAAGAAAAGTGAGGAGCAGTGAAATATACTGCAAATTTTGTGGAAAAACACATGAAAGACTTAAGCATAAGTGCCCAGCTTTTGGAAAAAAATGCAGGAAATGTGGCAAAGAAAATCATTTCGCAGTTACATGCAGAAACAAGACAGGAGAAAGGGAACACAAGAAAACAGTTCACATAATAGCAGAGACGGACTCAGATTCGTGTGAAGACATAATGACAGTCACAGCAGTCACGACAGCAGCAACACAAGTGAACCAGATCGGAGAGAAACGAAATGAGAAAACGGAGCAACTGTTTGCTGGGATGATGATTAACGGAAAGATTGTGAACTTTCAGATTGACTGTGGGGCAACGTGCAACGTCATTCCTGTCAACTTGCTGAACCCAGATGTGAAAGTAGAACACACAGACAAGGTACTGGTGATGTACAATAAGACAAAACTGTGTCCATTAGGCAAGTGCAGAGTCAAGATGACTAATCCAAGAAACAAGAAAAAGTACAGGGTCGAGTTTGAAGTTGTTGGAGAAGACTGTAAAACAGCTCTACTAGGCCGCAGAGCGAGTGAAGCAATGAAACTCATCCAAGTCCAATACGACAACATATATGCACTGGATAGTATTGTGACGGGAGAGCCAGTGGTCAGAGACACTTGGCAGATAGAGGAGATAAAAACCGAGTTTCATGACGTGTTTACAGGTGACGGCTGCCTGCAGGGAGAATACAAACTGGAAATAGACCCAGCCGTGCAGCCTGTTAAACTCCCAAAACGCAGAGTTCCAGTATCAATGATGAAATCACTTAAAGAGGAACTGACAAGTCTTGTGAACAGACAGATTATAGCACCTGTGGAGAAGAGCACAGAATGGATCAGTGGCATGGTGTCAGTACAGAAGCCCAATGGTAAACCCAGGATTTGTATTGACCCAAGACCACTCAACAAAGCTTTAAAAAGAAGCCATTTTCCACTTCCAACAATAGACGACATACTACCAGACTTAGAAAAGGCAAGAATTTTCACGGTGTGTGATGTAAAACATGGCTTCTGGCATGTGAGGTTAGATGATGAGTCGACCTACCTGACAACATTTGCAACTCCTTTTGGCCGATTTCGCTGGCTGAGAATGCCAATGGGCATCAGCCCGGCACCTGAGGTGTTCCAACGGAAACTAACACAGGCCCTCGAGAACCTGCCTGGTACATATATTATAGCAGATGACATCCTGATCGTAGGTGAAGGTGAGACGAAACAGGACGCAGTCAAAGACCATGACAAGAACTTGAGACTTTTTCTAGAAAGATGCAGAGACCGGAACATCAAGTTGAATGTGGACAAACTCCAGCTCAGGAAACAGGAAGTGCCGTACATTGGTCACCTGCTCACAGCAGAGGGACTCAAAGTTGACCCAGAGAAGGTGCGTGCCATTACTGAAATGCCAGCACCAACAAATGTGAAGGGTGTTCAAAGACTAGTAGGACTGGTAAACTATCTTTCAAAGTTTTATGAACATCTGTCAGACGATTGTGAGATATTACGACAGCTTACACACAAAGACAGTCTCTGGGACTGGACAGATGTGCAAGACGAAGCTTTCAAATGAATCAAAGACAAGATGACAAAAGTGCCAGTGTTGAAATACTACAGCCCAGCACAAGAGCTGACGTTACAATGTGATGCAAGTGAAACAGGGCTAGGAGCTGCTTTAACACAAGAAGGCAAACCAATAGCATATGCAAGTCGAGCGTTGACGGTGTCTGAAAGAGGCTATGCACAGATAGAGAAAGAGTGCTTGGCCATTGTCTTTGGCATGGAGAAGTTTCATCAGTACACCTACGGCCGTCCAGTCAGAGTCCAGTCGGACCACAAGCCTCTAGAGACAATCTTCAAAAAAGCACTGATAAATGCTCCTAAAAGACTGCAACGCATGCTCTTGAGATTACAAAAATATGATCTGACCATCACATATGTTCCCGGTCGTGACATGCACCTAGCTGACACATTAAGTAGAGCATATATGAAAAACTCAAGCAAAAGCCAGACAGAGTTGGAGACCGAATGTGTCAATATGGTGGACTATGTGCCGATCTCAGCAGAGAGAATGGACAACATACGCACAGCTACGCAGTCAGACCCCAGTTTGCAGACTCTGATCAAAACAATACAAAAAGGGTGGCCTAAGGATAAAAAAGACTTGCCTGTTGAGATAACCAACTTTTACTCATTACAGGAGGAGCTGAGCACCCAAAATGGACTGGTGTTCAGGGGCGAAAGGGTTGTGATCCCGGATTCGCTACAAAAGGACATCACTCAGAGGATTCACTCTTCTCACCTGGGAACAGAGGGATGCCTCAGGAGGGCAAGAGACTGTGTTTATTGGCAGGGTATGAATGACCACATTAAAAAGCATGTCGCCAAATGCCACACCTGTCGATCTGTGGACACTAGACAGCAAAAAGAGACACTACAGCCACATGAGATAGTTACAAGACCATGGGCTAAAGTGGGAACAGATTTGTTTACATTCGACAATAAGGACTACCTAGTGACAGTGGATTACTACTCCAATTTCTGGGAGGTGGACTATTTGCCTGATACAAAGTCAAACACTGTCATTCGGAAGCTGAAAGCTCACTTTGCACGCCAGGGCATTCCTGATACCGTCTTTTCTGACAATGGACCCCAATTCAGCTCAGCAGAGTTTGCAGACTTCAGTCGCAAATGGGAATTCACACACAAAACTTCATCGCCTGGATATCCCCAGAGTAATGGGAAGGCGGAATCAGCGGTGAAAACGGCCAAACGTCTAATGAGGAAGGCAAAACTAGCAGGACAAGACCCATATCTGGCCATTTTGGATCATCGCAACACCCCGACCCAAGGTTTGGACACAAGCCCTGCACAAAGGCTCTTAAGCAGGAGAACAAGAGCCTTACTGCCAATCAGTGACAAACTACTCGAGCCAAAGGTCACCTACAACAAGTCAGGACTCAAAAGAAACCAGGAGAGGCAGTCAAAGTATTATGACAGGACAGCCAAGGACATGGATTCGTTGAAACCGGGTGATGTGGTACGAGTGCAGCCTCTAGAACCAAACACCTTATGGAAACGGGTCACAGTGGGCACCCCACTTGGCAACAGATCCTATTCGGTTGTGTTGGACACAGGCACTGTTCTCAGACGGAATCGCCGCCATCTGAGGAGAGCTGCGGAGAAACAACCGAGTGTGTCAGAAATCCCACAACCTGAGACTGAGCTCAACCCGGCATCCCTAAACACTGGGAGCCCAAGGACTGTTACAAGGTCAGGACGTGTGGTGAAACGTCCCACACACCTGAAGGACTTTGTGTGCACTTAACTCTGAAAAGGAAAGAAGAAAGAGTATGGACCAAAGTTTAAGCAGAATATAAGACAAACTGTTTCAGATTGTGAGATTGCTATGTTAAGAAACTATTGTTAACAGTGCTATAAGTAAGGAGTCAAGGTTGGAAAAAAAAAAAAAAAAAAAAAAAAAAATTGCTTGTTTGTTCTTGAAAAGAAAGGGGATGTAGCAATAGGAATTGCTTTGAGTGTTATTGTTCCCACCCGGACATGTTTGTATGTAACACGGGCTGCTAGAAAAGGTTGTTGTTAATAAACGTTCCCCGTGAGCAGGGGTAAGGCTCAACCGTCCTGTTTGTAGTCATTGAAAGACAGAACAAACAGAAACACTAGCAACCTGCTAGCTACTATCAACTGTTACTTTGTTAGCTTGCTAATCATATTGCTAGCTAATGTAACTTCATATAACCTACATGGATGTAAAATCAGTATCTGGATAAAGTATGCTTTTGTGATGCTATTTTAACATATAGGGGTCAGGCAATAAACTATGTTTATCAATGTTTAAACTATGGTTATCGTCTAATAAATGGCTTGACTATGTTTATTAAACATCTTTTAGTGAAATATCCTGACCTGTCCTGAACTGTCAAAAAGGTATTGTAAAGATAAATTTAGTGGTGCTGTTAGAATGTTCCAGATACACAAACTCAGGTTTTGCCAGCATGTGCAGGTTCAGCTGTGCTTCTACATTCATTATAATAATATAATTATAGCTGTCTGTCGCACACATACAGTATGGTAACCGTTTTAGGGATAGTTTGTGTCCATCCTTTGCTACAGTTCCCTTCCTGATGTATACTGAAAACTTTTTTTCTTTAATTTCCCAGATGCACTGAGGCTATATTTACAGAGGCCAACACCTGCTGGAGACACTTGATCCTTCAGGTTCACCCCCCTTTGAACTTTGTGTGTACAACTAGTATTACTGTTGCTATATGTTGTGTTATTATTATTAGCAGTTATTACGATTGTTATTATCTCTATTATTAGTAGCAGAATTCAGCCTTGGAGCTACTTATTAGTGATAGTAGTAGTGGTGGTATTGGTACAGTGTCAACATTTATTGGAAGAATGCAGTTATGTGGTAGGATGATAGAAATGACCAAATGTGGTAGCCTTATTAACATGGATCAACTCTGTGTTTGAATACAGCTGCAGGAGACGGAACTTCCTGTAGAAGTACATCAGGAAGCAGTGAAACACAGGCCAGGAACACAGCCTGTCTCGGGTGAATAAGTCTGTTTATTCAAGCCACATTCATACTATTAAGTAGGCCTATTCTAAAATATGTAAATATAAAATACAAAAGTTATTTCCTAAAAATGATCCAATGATCCACGATCATTTCACTTATTGTATCAAACGCTGCTTGTCTGACTGTACAATGTGCTTAAATACAGGTGAAAGTGAAGGAACATCCTGGGAAGCATCAGGCACGTAACACAGATGACAGAGTCCAGGGGCACACAGCCTGAAGCAAGTAAGTCATTTAGAATGAATAATTTCAGCTCATAACCATCTGACCAAATTCACTAGACTATAATGAAATGACTTGGAAGTCTCAATAACATTTCATCCCTCTGAAACTAATTTCAACCACCATTTGAATGATTATTGCAAATTGATTGCCACTGACCTGGCTGATGCAGGTGATGTGGCCACATCTAGCATTCCAGGCACCAGTGAAACACAGAGCACTGAGACCACGGAAGCTCAGCCTGAAACAAGTAAGCTCCTTGAATACTATCTATTAAAGCACAATTAAAAAGCTCAGTGACTTGTTTTCTCATCAAGCCAAGTTGACACTCTTCATTATTGTTCTCAAACACTGCTGGCCTGTCAGGCCCTGCAGGCTGGTCTATAGTAGATGTAGTTTAGTAATGCTTAGTGTAAGCACAGTCTAAAACAGCTTAATCACACTCAAGTTATAATGTACAGTTTTGAGTATTTACAATATGTTGTAATTTATTAACCCGTTAAGGCCCGGCCCATGAAAAAATGGTAAGAAAAGTCCAATTTTTTAAGTATGAGATCTTTTAACGTCTGCACCAAAATGTTGCAAATGTTCTACAGGTCTGTTGTTGAAAGTGCAATCAGCTTTGCAGCAATCTGCTGGGGCAGCGGCATCAGAACCAGAGACTTGAAAAGAATTAACAAACTGATCAAGAAAGCCGGTTCTGTGCTTGGAGTAACTCTGGAGCCGCTGGAGTTGATCATCAAAAAAAGAATTCTGTACAAGCTGACGAGGATAATGGAAGATCCTTCACACCCCCTACACAACGCCGTGACGAAACAACAGAGTGTGTTCAGTGGGAGGCTTGTTCAAGTCCGATGCAAGACAGAGAGATACAGAAGATCCTTCCTTCCAGCAGCTATCAGGCTGAAGAACAAAGCCCTTAATTAATTAATGTGATTGTTTTACTTTACTAAAAAAAAAAAAAAAAAAAAAAAAAATTACTACTACTACAATATTGAATTTCCCTTTGGGATTAATAAAGTATTTTTCATTTCATTTCATTTCATTTCATTCATTCATTTCATTTCATGAGGTCTTTATTTGGCCCTTTAACAAAATGGAACAAAAATGAACTTTTTTTGGGGGGGGGGGGGCTACCATTTAGTACCATGTGACATATTAAAAATATTATAATGTGGTTTTCTTCTTCTGGGTATCTATTAGGGGACAGAAGACGAGTATCAGATTGTGTTTAACAGGATTTTGAGCTAAATTTATACCATGAATTGAAGCAAAACGTCATATTGATGAATCAATACAAGCTAATAAGAGAATTTTACGTACACAAATCAAATTACCCATTTTTACATTTGTTATTGCTTTTTTTGACATTGTGTACACTAACATCCATTTTGCATGTATGTATTTGCCTTCAGGTGGAGGAGCAACAATCACATCATGCTCTGCTAGTACTCTGCCACCTGCAGCACCTCAACCTCAGCAATTTCTGATTTCAGAGCACCATAGATTTGCTGACTGGCCAGCCCTCAGTGATGCAGCAAGGACTGAGTTAGTTAGTAGAGGACCATACCAGACTAATACAGATCTATCTCTGCTGAGAATTGCAGACTAAAGTACGCCAGGGGAAAAATATGGTGACCGACCAGGGAACAAAACGGTGGTTAACTTCACATTAAACTTACAAAATAAATTAAATGCATGTGAGATTTGTAAAGCGGACCTTGTGTACCACCGAAGTACATCTGCAATGCTCGAACATTTAAAGACAAGGCACGTTAGACTTAACAACCTCATGCAAGATTTCAAAGCTGAAAGTGAAATAAGAGCCATTTAATAATCATGAGATACATAATCCGATTGGTCGACTAGTCGTTTTAATAGTCAGTGACGAATCGACCATCAGAATAGTCATTAGTTGCAGCCCTAAAGTACAAGATGGCGTTGATAAATTACTAATTTTGTCACAAAAATAAAGATCGGACTGTTTAAGTTGACACAAATGACAAAATGTCAAATCGTCACAATGGGAAATGTGCAAAGTTAGTGACTCTGACATGACTTGGCAGTTTGATTAGTGAAAACTTAATAATAGCTGAGGTGGTTGAAAAGCTCCTCGGTGGCAAGGCCCCAGGGGTGGACGAGGTCCGCCCAGAGTTCCTTAAGGCTCTGGATGCTGTAGGGCTGTCTTGGTTGACACGCCTCTGAAGCATCGTGTGGACATCGGAGACAGTTCCCCTGGACTGGGAGACTGGGGTGGTGGTCCCCTTCTTCAAAAAGGGGGACTGGAGGGTGTGCTCCAACTACTAGGGGATCACACTCCTCAGCCTCCCTGGTAAGGTCTATTCAGGGGTGCTGAGAGGAGGGTCCGTCGGATAGTCGAACTTTGGATTGAGGAGGAGCAGTGTGGTTTTCGTCCCGGTCGTGGAACAGTGGACCAGCTCTATACCCTCTTCAGGGTCTTTGAGGGGACATGGGAGTTCGCTCAACCAGTCTACATGTGTTTTGTGGACTTGGAGAAGGCATTCGACCGTGTCCCTCAGGGACTCCTGTGGGGGGTACTCCGAGAGTATGGAGTGCTGGACCCGCTTGTACGAACTATCCGGTCTCTGTACGATTGGTCAGAGCTTGGTCCACATTGCTGGCAGTGAATCAGAATCGTTTCCAGTGCGGGTTGGACGCCGCCATGGCTGCCCTTTGTCACCGATTCTGTTCATAACTTTTATGGACAGAATTTCTAGGCACAGTCAAGTTGTTGAAGGGATCCGGTTTGGTGGCCTCAGGATTGGGTCTCTGCTCTTTGCGGATGATGTGGTTCTGTTGGCTTCATCGGGCCGTGATCTTCAGCTCTCACTGGAGCGATTCGCAGCCGAGTGTGAAGCGGCTGGGATGAGAATCAGCACCTCCAAATCCGAGACCATGGTCCTCAGCCGGAAAAGGGTGGAGTGCTCTCTCCGGGTCTGCAATAGAGTGCTGCCCCAAGTGGAGGAGTTCACGTATCTCGGGGTCTTGTTCAAGAGTGAAGGAAGGATGGAGCGGGAGATGGACTGGCGGATCGGTGCAGCGTCTGCAGTGATGCGGACTCTGCATCGGTCTGTCGTGGTGAAGAAGGAGCTGAGCCAAAAGGCAAAGCTCTCGATTTACCGCTCGATCTACGTTCCTACCCTCACCTATGGTCATGAGCTGTGGGTAGTGACCGAAAGAACAAGATCGCAAATACAAGCAGCCGAATTGAGTTTTCTCCGCAGGGTGGCAGGGCTCTCCCTTAGAGATAGGCTGAGAAGCTCGGTGATCCGGGAGGGGCTCAGAGTAGAGCCGCTGCTCCTCCACATCGAGAGGAGCCAGATGAGGTGGTAGGGCTGGGTTAAAAAAATCGATTCATTGATTTAAATCGATTTTAATTATATTAAACGAAAATCGATTAATAAACTCAGAGATCGATTTAAAATAAAGTATTTAATTTCTGGTCACATGACCGTACTCCCGCGGTACTTGCCTATGCTCAGCGAAATCTCGCGAGTTTGGGCTTTGAGGACAATAATGGCAGGAGAAGGCAAAACAACACTACTGAAAGCACCCTCAAGTTTGAAGGCAGATGTGTGGCTTTATTTTGGATTTAAACCCAGTGAAAGCAACATAGAGGAGCTGGACAAAACCAAAGCGGTCTGCAAACTCTGCGACATCGAGGTAAAATATTGTGGAAATACCACCAACCTCAGAAACCATTTAACGAGGCATCACCCTACGACGCAGCCGAACGCAAGCGACCAAAAGCAAACCAAGCTAGAAAACGCGTTTGTGTGCAAGTTGTCTTCAAGCTCGTCGCGGGCCCAGAAAATAACTGAAGCGATCGCAGTGTTTATATGTAAAGACTTAAGACCATTTAGCGTGGTTGAAAATGACGGCTTCCAAAGCCTCGTTAAATTACTTGAGCCACGCTACGTGTTGCCAACACGCAAACATTTAAGCGAGGTGGCCATATCTAAGCTCTATGAAGAGGTGAAAAATGGCGTTGCAACTTCGCTGAAGTTGGCGACAAGAGTTGCCCTAACTTGTGACAGCTGGACATCGAGAGCCACAGATTCATATCTGACAATAACATGCCACTATATAGATATGGAGTGGCTACTGTTGTCTCATGTTTTACAAACCAGGAAGATTCAAACGAGTCACACGGCAAAAAATCTGTCAGACCTTCTGTCTGATGCTTTACAGGAGTGGGAACTAACGGACAAAGACCCTGTCATCGTGACAGACAACGCTGCAAACATAGTCCGAGCTGTGGAGTTAACGTCTCTGTTGCACGTCGGGTGTTTTGCTCACACCCTAAACCTGGCTTCACAAGCAGCTCTCAAGATCCCAGCTGTTGCACGCCTGCTCGGGAGAGTAAGGTACATCGTGTCATTCTTTCATCGTAGTGCTATGGCTAACCTCAAACTAAAAGAAAAGCAACGGATGCTAAATCTGCCTGCACATAAGCTGGTTATTGATGTGGTGACTCGGTGGAATAGCGCAATGGATATGTTGGAGCGCTTCCTGGAGCAACAGCCAGCCATCTCAGCAGCTCTTCTATCACCTGAAGTTCGCAGGAAAGAGAGTGATCTTTGCACATTGACTGAGGCAGACATAACAACGGCAGAAGATGTGATGAAGGCTCTTCAGCCCCTGAAAGCAGCCACACTGGTTATGTCTGAGGAGAAGACCCCCACTCTGTCAGTTGTGGCACCCCTGCATGCACAGCTGCTGCTGGAGATGAGTGGTGCAACCCATGACACAGCTGTCATCAAAGACCTTAAGGCTGCTGTATACAACAACTTGAACTCAAGGTAGGCTAATTAAATATACATTATAAAATTTTAGAACGCATGCTGTATGTTAGTATGTTAATGTATGCATGTATGTGTAACGGCTTTTCCTTTTATTTTTTTTTATTTTTTAATACTTTATTGTTGTAAATTTAGTATTGGGTGGTTCAAATTTTTATTTTCTTATCCATTTGTTTTTTTTTTTGTATATATCTGCTCTTGTTGGCATCAACGCACCAAAACAAATTCCTTGTACGGGTGAACCTACTTGGCAATAAAACTGATTCTGATTGTGAAACATATACAATATATCTCAATGATTACACAATATCAACTAATGAGGTTATTCACATAATCATATAATATTTTGAAGGTATTTGACCCTGAAGGACAAGCTGTATGTGGCATCAGCCTTAGATCCTCGCTTCAAGACTCTGCCCTTCTTGTCCAGTGAGGCCCGTGATAACACCTTTTCTCGCCTGGTGACTGAAGCTGCAGGTCCTGAGCAAGTGGACACATCTAACGTGAGTTAAAATGTAGAAAAAAAAAGTTTTTACATTAACAACAACA
Organism: Melanotaenia boesemani; assembly: GCF_017639745.1. NCBI lineage: Eukaryota > Metazoa > Chordata > Actinopteri > Atheriniformes > Melanotaeniidae > Melanotaenia > Melanotaenia boesemani. The sequence continues at coordinate 514,480 of NC_055691.1, read as the reverse complement.
ACGAAAGACTGATGTTAATTTTTTTTTCCCTAAGACATCATTTTCATATTTTAACAGCAAGCTGGTGGTGGTGCAAAGGAGAAATGCATCCCTCCTGGTCCTGTTAAGGATGCCACCCCTCCTTCACCAAAGAGATTAAGGGAATCAGCCTTGGTGACTCTCCTTGGATCTGCCTATGCATCTAAACCTGCAACATCACAGAAGACTCCAGCTGAAGAGGCACAGGAAGAAGTGAACAGATATAGGGAGGTAAAACCGATCCTGCTCTCTGACAACCCACTGACCTGGTGGAAAGCACATGCAGGGGAGTATCCCCTTTTGGCTTGTCTAGCAAGGAGGTATCTCTGTGTACCTGGGACTAGTGTCTCCTCAGAGCGTGTTTTTTCAACAGCTGGGGACATTGTAACAGCACAAAGGAGCTGCCTCACTCCACAACATGTAGACCAGTTACTTTTCTTGCAGAAAAATCTTGCAGTTGTGAACAAATAAGAATGCAATCATAAAGGTCTTCAGTTTCATAACCTATACAGTTTAAGTTAGCTATAGTTGTTATATAATACCATCTCAGAGACTGAAAAAAACTTATGTTCTTTGTTTTGCACAATTTTAAATCAAGTTTGGAGCCTTTACAATTCTGATCTGTTTGGGTCCATTCTCAAGTTATTTGAGACAGATATGACTGTCGGTCTTTGTAAATTTACTAGACAGCAGAAAAACTGTGTAAAATGAAAAGGTTGTGCATGTTCTTCCTACGGCATAAGTGATGTTCACTTGTTGTTTTTAGACACTATGTTCACTAGCTATCTAGACATGATTCAGTTTAAGTTCTCACTTTATTTTTCACACATCTTTTTGCTGTTCTTTTAAAAAGAACCTGTCCAGGAATAAGGATGTTTTTTTCAGAAATGCTAATATGTTTACAATAAGTAACATGCACAGCCAATGCACATGTAATACAATTGCAGTTAAGGTGTACAGTTTGCTCACCTAATTTAATTTGGTCATTGTTGTTGACTAAAAAGTTTGTGTAAGGGTAAACCCAATTTGTGGCTATACCCAGTCCTGTTACAGTAACACTCTGTTGTGTTAAACATTTAATGTATTCTTTTCACAAATAAATGGTAGTCATGTGACATGTTGCTGTTTTTAGACATTTTTTCAGTGTAAATTAAACTTTAAAATGTATATTCATAATTGAAAGGTTGCCTCAGTGTTTTATAAAAATAGTTATCTGAGAACATGTGTAATATTCAAGAAAAATCTGTGTTACAAAAATAACTGTAAAAGAATCAATATTGAATCGAATCGGATTTAATCGAAATCGAATCGATTCTGGCTCTTGAAAAATCGAATCGAATCGTTTCTGGAAATTTGTGGCGATACCCAGCCCTATGAGGTGGCTCGGGCATCTGGTTAGGATGCCTCCCTGGTGAGGTGTTCCAGAAAGAGGCCCCGGGGCAGATCCAGGACACGCTGGACGGACTACGACGATGGACGATTTTTACATTTTTCTTTGCAAGGAACGGTGTTCTTAAGTTTATCTCCATCAATGTATTTATTTTTGTTTTCTTCCATGTTCAGTTGTTGCTGTTTCACTCTGCTGTCTACAAGTATGGCGGCGGCGTCCTACAATGCAATGTGGGATGACGTAGTGTCCCGAGCTATATATGGAATAGCAGAGGTGATTCAGTGACGTTATAATAGTAAAGATCACAAAAATGTGTTATATAACACATCTATCAACATTAGATGAGCTGAGCAGAGGTACTATGTGCATTTCTAATAAAGAACATTTAAATGTTCACAACTTCGAAATGCAAGAAATAGGTGCATGTAGCACACACATTAATAAATACACTAAAGAATACACTAATTAATACACTAATGAATACACTGATAAATACACTAAATGCACTAATACACTAAAAAAAATACACTAATAAATACACTAAATGCACTATTACACTAATAAATACACTCATAAATACACTAAATGCACTAATACACTAATAAATACACTCATAAATACACTGATAAATACACTAAATGCACTAATACACTAATAAATACACTAATAAATACACTAAATGCACTAATACACTAAAAAAAAACACTAATAAATACACTAAATGCACTATTACACTAATAAATACACTCATGAATACACTAAATGCACTAATACACTAATAAATACACTAATAAAAACACTAAATGCACTAATACACTAATAAATACACTAATAAATACACTAGATGCACTAATACACTAATAAATACACTAATTAATACACTAAATGCACTAATACACTAATAAAAACACTAATAAATACACTGATAAATACACTAAATACACCATAAATACACTAATAAACAAACTGATAAATACACTAATAAATACACTGATAAATACACTAATAAATAAACTAAATGCACTAATAAAAAGACTAATAAATACACTGATAAATGCACTAATACACTGATAAATACACTAATAAATACACTGTTAAATACACTAATAAATACACTAATAAATACACTGATAAACACAGTAAGAAATACACAAATACACTAATAAATACACTAATAAACACACTGATAAATACACTAATAAATACACTGATAAATACACTAATAAATATACTGATAAATACACTAATAAATACACTAAATGCACTAATACACTAATAAATAGACTAATAAATACACTGATAAATACACTAAATACACTGATAAATACACTAAAACACTGATAAATACACTAATAAATATACTGATAAATACACTAAATGCACTAATAAATACAGTAATAAATACACTAAATGTACTAATACACTAATAAAAAGACTAATAAATAGACTAATAAATACACTGATAAATACACTAATAAATATACTAATAAATACACTAATACACTGAAAAATACACTAAATGCACTAATACACTAATGAATACACTGATAAATACACTGATAAATACACTAAATACACTGATAAATACACTAATAAATATACTGATAAATACACTAAATGCACTAATAAATACAGTAATAAATACACTAAACGCACTAATAAATGCACTAATAAATACACTAATGAATATACTAATAAATACACTAATACACTGATAAACACACTGATAAATACACTAATAAATACACTAAATGCACTAATAAATACAGTAATAAATACACTAATACACTAATGAATATACTGATAAAGACACTAATACACTGATAAATGCACTAAATGCACTAATACAGTAATAAATACACTAAATGCACTAATAAATACACTAATAAATACATTAAATGCACTAATAAATACACTGATAAATAGACTAATAAATACACTAATAAATACGCTGATAAATACATTAAATACACTAATTAATATACTGATAAATATACTAATAAATATACTGATAAATACACTAATAAATACATTAAATACACTGATAAATACACTAATAAATACATTAAATACACTGATAAATACACTAATTAATATACTGATAAATCTACTAATAAATATACTGATAAATACACTAATAAATACATTAAATACACTGATAAATACACTAATAAATACACTACATACACTAATAAATACACTAATAAATACAATGATAAACACACTAATATACTGATAAATACACTAATAAATACACTAATAAATACAATGATAAATACACTAATATACTGATAAATACACTAATAAATATACTGATGAATACATTAAATGCACTAATAAATACAGCAATAAATACAGTAATAAATACACTGATAAATACACTAATAAATACACTAAATGCACTAATACACTAATAAATAGATTAGTAAATACACTGATAAATACACTAATTAATATACTGATAAATCTACTAATAAATATACTGATAAATACACTAATAAATACATTAAATACACTGATAAATACACTAATTAATATACTGATAAATCTACTAATAAATATACTGATAAATACACTAATAAATACATTAAATACACTGATAAATACACTAATAAATACACTACATACACTAATAAATACACTAATAAATACAATGATAAACACACTAATATACTGATAAATACACTAATAAATACACTAATAAATACAATGATAAATACACTAATATACTGATAAATACACTAATAAATATACTGATGAATACATTAAATGCACTAATAAATACAGTAATAAATACAGTAATAAATACACTGATAAATACACTAATAAATACACTAAATGCACTAATACACTAATAAATAGATTAGTAAATACACTGATAAATACACTAAATACACTGATAAATACACTAATACACTGATAAATACACTAATAAATATACTGATAAATACACTAAATGCACTAATAAATACAGTAATACATACACTAATAAATATACTAAAAAATATACTAATACACTGATAAATACACTAAATGCACTAATAAATAGTGATAAATACACAAAATGCACTAATAAATACACTAATAAATACACTGATAAATACACTAAATACACTGATAAATACACTAAATGCACTAATAAATACAGTAATAAATACACAAAATGGACTAATAAATACACTAATAAATATATTAAATACACTAATAAATACACTAATAAATACACTAATAAATACACTGATAAATACATTAAATACACTAATTAATATACTGATAAATATACTAATAAATACACTGATAAATACACTAATAAATACATTAAATACACTGATAAATACACTAATAAATACATTAAATACACTGATAAATACACTAATAAATACACTATATACACTAATAAATACACTAATAAGTACAATGATAAATACACTAATAAATATACTGATAAATACACTAATAAATATACTGATGAATACATTAAATGCACTAATAAATACACTAATAAATATATTAAATACACTAATAAATACACTGACAAATACACTAATAAATACACTAATAAATACACTGATAAATACACTAATAAATACACTGATAAATACACTAATAAATACACTGATAAATACACAAATAAATACACTAATAAATATACTGATAAATACACTAATAAATACACTGATAAATACACTAATAAATACACTAATAAATATACTAATAAATACACTAATAAATACACTAATAAATATACTGATAAATACACTAATAAATACACTAATAAACATACTGATAAATACACTAATAAATACACTAATAAATATACTAATAAATACACTAATAAATACACTAATAAACATACTGATAAATACACTAATAAATACACTAATAAATACACTGATAAATACACTAATAAATACACTAATAAATATACTGATAAATACACTAATAAATACACTGATAAATACACTAATAAATACACTGATAAATACACTAATAAATACACTAATAAATACACTGATAAATACACTAAATACACTGATAAATACACTGATAAATACACTTATAAATACACTAATAAATACACTAATAAATACACTAATAAACATACTGATAAATACACTAATAAATACACTAATAAATATACTGATAAATACACTAATAAATACACTAATAAATACACTGATAAATACACTAATAAATACACTGATAAATACACTAATAAATACACTAATAAATATACTAATAAATACACTAATAAATACACTAATAAATACACTGATAAATACACTAAATACACTGATAAATACACTGATAAATACACTAATAAATACACTGATAAATACACTAATAAATACACTGATAAATACACTAATAAATACACTAATAAATACACTGATAAATACACTAATAAATACACTGATAAATACACTGATAAATACACTAATAAATATACTGATAAATACACTAATAAATACACTAATAAATACACTGATAAATACACTGATAAATACACTAATAAATACACTGATAAATACACTAATAAATATACTGATAAATACACTAATAAATACACTAATAAATACACTAATAAACATACTGATAAATACACTAATAAATACACTAATAAATACACTGATAAATACACTAATAAATACACTAATAAATACACTGATAAATACACTAATAAATACAATGATAAATACACTAATAAATATACTGATAAATACACTGATAAATACACTAATAAATATACTGATAAATACACTAATAAATACACTGATAAATACACTAATAAATACACTAATAAATATACTAATAAATACACTAATAAATACACTAATAAATACACTAATAAATATACTGATAAATACACTAATAAATACACTAATAAACATACTGATAAATACACTAATAAATACACTAATAAATATACTAATAAATACACTAATAAATACACTAATAAACATACTGATAAATACACTAATAAATACACTAATAAATACACTGATAAATACACTAATAAATACACTAATAAATATACTGATAAATACACTAATAAATACACTGATAAATACACTAATAAATACACTGATAAATACACTAATAAATACACTAATAAATACACTGATAAATACACTAAATACACTGATAAATACACTGATAAATACACTTATAAATACACTAATAAATACACTAATAAATACACTAATAAACATACTGATAAATACACTAATAAATACACTAATAAATATACTGATAAATACACTAATAAATACACTAATAAATACACTGATAAATACACTAATAAATACACTGATAAATACACTAATAAATACACTAATAAATATACTAATAAATACACTAATAAATACACTAATAAATACACTGATAAATACACTAAATACACTGATAAATACACTGATAAATACACTAATAAATACACTGATAAATACACTAATAAATACACTGATAAATACACTAATAAATACACTAATAAATACACTGATAAATACACTAATAAATACACTGATAAATACACTGATAAATACACTAATAAATATACTGATAAATACACTAATAAATACACTAATAAATACACTGATAAATACACTGATAAATACACTAATAAATACACTGATAAATACACTAATAAATATACTGATAAATACACTAATAAATACACTAATAAATACACTAATAAACATACTGATAAATACACTAATAAATACACTAATAAATACACTGATAAATACACTAATAAATACACTAATAAATACACTGATAAATACACTAATAAATACAATGATAAATACACTAATAAATACACTGATAAATACACTAAATACACTGATAAATACACTGATAAATACACTGATAAATACACTAATAAATACACTGATAAATACACTAATAAATACACTGATAAATACACTGATAAATACACTAATAAATACACTGATAAATACACTAATAAATACACTAATAAATACACTGATAAATACACTAATAAATACACTGATAAATACACTAATAAATATACTGATAAATACACTAATAAATACACTAATAAATACACTAATAAACATACTGATAAATACACTAATAAATACACTAATAAATACACTGATAAATACACTAATAAATACACTAATAAATACACTGATAAATACACTAATAAATACAATGATAAATACACTAATAAATACACTAATAAATACACTAATAAATACACTAATAAATACACTGATAAATACACTAATAAATACACTAATAAACATACTGATAAATACACTAATAAATACACTAATAAACATACTGATAAATACACTAATAAATACACTAATAAATACACTGATAAATACACTAATAAATACACTAATAAACATACTGATAAATACACTAATAAATACACTAATAAATACACTGATAAATACACTAATAAATACACTAATAAATACACTAATAAATACACTAATAAATACACTAATAAACATACTGATAAAT